>NW_017671255.1:259856-273919 GCF_001879085.1 Nicotiana attenuata | reverse complement strand
CAAAATCCTCTACCCAAGACTGGTGACACTGTACTCACGAACTGCTAAGAATACTACATACAAACGTCTGAAAGAGAGCATAAACTGTTTGTCTCGAATACAATGAGATAACAGATAAAAATAAAGGATAGAGGTGACGCCGGGCCTGCGGACGCCTGCAAGACTACCTCGGGTCTCGCTGAAATGAAGCCTGCTCCCACCCTACTGCTGCTGCTGCTCGAAACCTGGATCTCAACTTCCACGGCCAAATCAATCTATAACAACCGCTTTCCCTCTCGAATTCGGCTCCAACTCAATCAAATCCAAGAAGTTTTGGTGAAAGGGAGCTTCAATGGACGCTTAGAAACCTTGGAGAAGAAGGAGTTCGTATGTTTTTATGAAAAATTCGCGACTACACTGTTTCTGAAAATTAAATATAACTGGGCAAAATTTGCCCTCCGCGTTTGCGGAAAGAGAGTCGCGTTCACGAAAGGTTGACTCAACAGAACATCGCGTTCGCGATGGGGGAGGACGCGAACGCGAAGAGAAAAGGCTGGGGGGTCCAGGATTTGGTCTACGCGAACGCGTGGACACTTACGCGAACGGGTTGAAGGGAGCCCTATAAACTACGTGAACGCGAGGCTATAGATGCGAACGCGATGAGTAAAATGGAGGCTAAGTCTTCGGGGTCAAAAGACTCTACGCGAACGCGAGTCAGTAGTGCGAACGCGATGAAGGGAAAAATCATAGCTTCGCGAACGGGAAGAAGGAACTGGGTCTGCAACAGCTGAAGAATTTCTGCAACTTTCCTAAGTTTGAAACCACCCCGAAATACCTCCGAAACACTCCCGAGCCCTCGGGGCTCCTAACCAAACACACACACTAACTCAACAACATCCTACGAACTTAACCGTGCGATCAAATTGCCAAAATGACATCAAAAACAATGAATCAAACCTCAAAATCACTAGTTTTTCCTCAAACTTCATTTCAAATTTAGAGTTTTAAGTCCGAAACACGTCAAACGACGTCCGTTTTCAACCGAACTTTACAGGAAGCGCTTAAACCATATATAAGACTTGTACTGGGCGCCGGAACCAAAATACGGGCCCGATACCATAGTCTTTTAATCAAATCTCATTTCTAATTTCCTTAATTATTTCCAGAAAATAATTTCACATAAAAATTCATTTCTCGGGCTTGGGACCTCGGAATTCGATTCCGGGCATAAGCCCAAGTCCCCTATTTTCCTACGGACCCTCCGGGACCGTAAAATCACGGGTCCGGATCCGTTTGCCCAAAATGTTGACCGAAGTCAAATTTAATCAATTAAATATCAAAATTTAGCATTTTTCTCACAGAATTCATATTTAAGCTTTCCGGCTACGCGCCCGGACTGCGCACGCAAATCAAGGCAACCCTAAATAAGATTTTCAAGGCCTCGAAAGCACGGAATGAGTAAGAAAACAGGTGATGACCCTTTGGGTCGTCACACCAATCATCATTTTAGTGGAGGTGATTATTTTAAGTAACTTCTGATAATTATTTGTATTATTTACGAAATATTAATTAATCCACAACAAACAACTCTTATAGTTTAGAATCTGCCAAACTGATCTATAGATTGTTTTCTTATATTTATTTTCTTTTACTTTTTGCTTGAATTTAATAATTAAAAGAAAATGATGGTTGCCGTAAGAAGAAACTAACCTATGTATACTAATCAAGATAAAATTATCATTTAGCTATTTATTTAATATTTAAGACTTTAAAATCAACTAAAACTTTGCATATTTAATATTTTCTTATTTGAATTATTTTGGAAGTTCTATTATTTAGAACTTTTTTAAAAAATCAATTAAAATACAATATATAAATTATTTTCTTATTTGACCACCTTTTATATCTAATAAAAAATAAATTAAGCTACAAGCATATTATGTAAACTTGTGACTACAATTAGTATTTAAATTTTCGATAAATATAATAGGAACTTTCAGATAACGATAATTTTTGTCATTTTGTTCTCTTATAATATTGAAAAAAGTTCCTAATCAGTGTGAACTCTTAAAATTTCAAGGCCATCTATTGGTAGATTCCGTCTAGGATTGCTAAAGATGGTAAAAATGAGATTTAGACTTTAATGAAAAGAATCCAGGCAAACTTTCTATACAAAAAAGGTCCAGTTAAATTAACTATACTTTTGATAAATTATGTATGACAAAAAAGATTTTTATGCACTTAAGTTACAAAAAACAAATTCAATCACTATGTTGAAAACACATCTATAAATATCAAAGATTTAAAAAAAGATAGCTAACAGAAGAATCCCAAAAAAGAAGAAGAAAGAAAGAAAAAACAGAGCACGTTTCTTATTTTACCAATCACTTTTGCAATACTTGGAAAAGTTAAGTTGTTTATGAAAAGTAGTTCAACTTCCTTTTTCTACCTAAACTATTTATTTTTGAATCTTGACAAATTAAGATTAGATTTTATTTTTTATATTCCAGGAGAATACAAATTATTTCCTCATAATTAGAACTAAGCAAAAAGTTATTTATTGATTCCTTCCAAGATAACTATACAAAAAGTTTTGTACGCCATGTATTACTATACAACTAATTTGACTAAATTGATCATCATGTTCAAAAGAATTGAATTTAGCAATCGTGTTAATGTAGTAACATTTTTTCCATCATTTAAATAGAAATTTGCATTTATTTTAACATCAACTGTTATTTTTCAAAATTTATTCTTTCGTATATATATTTTTTTATTGACGTAATATACACGCGCAACGCGCGTACACTAAGACTAGTACTAAAAATAAAAATACAACCAATTATGAAATTAAATAATTCTAAATTTTATCACAGAATTATTGCCCCTTATCTCATGAACCAAAGGAGTCCTTATATTATTTGAAAAGGCATACTTTTATGTGCTTACTTATGTCTGTGGTGAGTAAATTAATGAGATCCAGTCTTTTATTCTTTGCATTATAGGTATTGTTCTTTGCAAAAGTACACATAGGTTACAGTGTGATCTTTCCCGTTTAATATTGCACATAACGGCGCTCGCGTTAGGTGATCCTACGTTTAACTAAAAACTTTTGATATGGCGTCTCAAGAACATTAGAAAAGAAAGCTCCTGGAGTTTACAGTTCACTCATCACTTCAATAGCGAAACATAGATCATTTAGTTTGATTAATAACTAATACTGGTACTAGCGATTTCATAGTTCACACAAAAAATGAGTATTTAGAAGGAAAAAAAACGCCTCACCAAAATCATTTGTCCTATCAGCATATCTCTACCCTTTCACATAACTCAGGTGAAGTCTGCTCTCTTGTACGGTCAAACCTCTTTATAACAACCTCATTTGTTCCGAATATTTTTGGATGTTATTGCGAAGTGCTGTTATATAGAACGTATATTATAACATAACATGAAAAGTGATTCCGAAAAAGCTTGACTTTTATAGTGAAGTGTTGTTATATAGGGAAGATGTTATAGAGAGGTCTGACTGTAATCAAAACCGAACGTAAGAATTTACGGCAAGTGAGACAGCTGATTGAATAACTTATTGTGATTCATTACGTGGAACTATTAAACTACAGCAACAGCAACTAAGTTTGGTTGATTGCTTTGCACAAAATATGATCTTTTCTCATCTAGTAACTGAAGAATAGACACTGACAGGACGGGGGTCGGCTGCTTCTTTCGACAACCTAAGGTACACTTGCGGATGAATAAATAATAACAGTACGAGCTTCATTTTTTTAAACAAGGAAATCTGCATCTGTAAGTTCTAGCACTTTGTGCAAGCCAATTGGTTTTACACCAGGCCTGAACGCGTTTTCTTCAATGTACCTATGACAATAATTTAACATGTTAGTATTTGCACAAACCCAAAATTTGTTGCTCAGTAGAAAGAATGAACACTCACATTTCTTTCAAGAAAGGGTGCTTGTAGAAGGCATCAGGAATTCTCCCAGAAAATTGATTGTGATCGAGATACCTGAAATCAGATTCAGCTTCAGACATGTTCGACAAGATGTCCAGTCATTCACATGCAGACATCAATATCAAATGCATGCAGAACTATGTTTTCTTTTACTTCTTTTGGACAAGATCTAACAGTATACAATCAAGAAGAGCAAAGAGTGATCTATACCACCAGAATTGTCAAGGGAAGAACAAAAAAATAAATAAAAGGGAAAAAAAAACACGTGCACACACAACTGCAAGGACCATTTGGGCTTTAATGCAAGGCATAATTCAAGTTCTCCCTTTACTGAATAGGTGCAAATAAGAAAAATATAATATAGATAATGCATGAAAAAAAAGAACTATAAACACAAACAACAATTATATGGGTAGAGGAACAATTAAAATAAATAAAGCAAAAACCATGCCATTGGTTAAGAACAATCTTAAATTTCAGATTCAAAAATCAAACATCCAGCTTTAAAATTCTAATTCAGACTTATGCTAGCTCTCTTACATTAGATTTACAGTTTCGTATTCCCAATCACTAATATATTCATCAGTAATCCCTCGTAAAAAGTTGACATATCATTTTCCTATTTATTGAATGTTTCTTGTTCAGTGCAACCCTATCCAGAGTACATACATGGGCCTCACAAATTAGCCTAATATTTTCAGAAAAGCAGTTGGTTGGCTGGTTTTGCGAAAGCGCATCCTTTACCACCTTCATTGGAGCAACTTGTGCGGAGCCTTAGTTCATAGCTCAAGGATCAACTCGACAACACTAACAACCATTTTTCAATGAAACAAGGCCCAAGTTTAAGTTTGTATGCTTTAGTTGGTTTATAAGAAAGGATCTTACACAGTATCAAACATTTCAGATCCAGAAGACTGGAAGATGAAACATTCAGTAGATTAGCCAACAAAAAAGAAACCTCTACCACCAACAGTTTGAAGGAAAACCTTGTGATAAAAGGCTTTCCATCCGGAACTATATGGGTTAAGCTTCAAAGACAGTGTTTTCCCTTTCTGGTATACCCTTTCCCACTGGAGAGAGGTAAGAAAAAGAGAGTTAATTTTGGACATCTAACAGATAATTGCAGCAGCAATCACAATGTATTGCCCCAATAAAGGCCCAGAAACAGAAGGTGGTCAACAAAATGTGTTGCAAGCTATAAATGTTGAGTCAAATTTACAAGTAACATGCCTAAGCAACCTGATGCATGGGCAAAAAGAGAAAGTCATAGTGTTGCATCTGACATTGTGTTATGACTTAATGGCAACAAAGAATATACACGTTCGGCGATGCATGGGGATGTATAAGAAGTCAAAGTACCACGGCTGACGTTTTATTAAAAAAAATCAGAGCTGGACAACAGAAGTTCTGCTGTCCAAACATGACATATCTTGAACACCAAAGGATACCTATCTGACACAAGTACACTGTCTCTTAACATTCTTTGCTTTGTTTGACCACCTAAATGCAGGTCCTCCCCATATTCTCCCAGCCTCTCACTAGCGTAAAAACAATGAGTTCTAAATTGGGGGTTGAAGGGGAATGTAAGTACTGAAAGAACATGAATTTCTGAAGAAAGAAAAAAATGGGTAGGAAATGCAATAGTTATTGACAATCAGGTGCAAGGACGGCTATGCCTATACATTTGCATGTTTGAATGTTCACTTTTTCTGAATTATATGCTAATCAAGTTTTTTTAACATGTTATACCAATCAGTAATTACTATTTTTAACAAACAATATATCTATAATTACAGTTTAACAAGTTACCACTGCGTCTCTGTGTTGTGTGTTGCTGCTATATAGCTCAACTTGAGTATATGAGAAGTCTTACTATTAAATGGTTTGTCTTTTTGGTGCTAAAGTTTAGAACCTACAAGGATGAGAACACTCTTACTGTCTTACATCCGATTTCTTCAGTCAGTTGCTATAAAATATTACTTGTCCAAGGAAATCATCAAGGATAAGGTCCAATAATCAGTAATTACTATTTTTAACAAACAATATATCTATAATTACAGTTTAACAAGTTACCACTGCGTCTCTGTGTTGTGTGTTGCTGCTATATAGCTCAACTTGAGTATATGAGAAGTCTTACTATTAAATGGTTTGTCTTTTTGGTGCTAAAGTTTAGAACCTACAAGGATGAGAACACTCTTACTGTCTTACATCCGATTTCTTCAGTCAGTTGCTATAAAATATTACTTGTCCGAGGAAATCATCAAGGATAAGGTCCAATAAGGCCACCCAACAAGCTCCAAGTGCATCTACTAATGTTTTTTCCAATTGTCACAGCATCCGTAAGTTGGACAATCTTCAAAATTTATCTCCTTAAGAAAGAAAGGAAGAAAGACCTTGCAAGACCACATTAACCAACTAACCCCAAGTGTATCAACTAATGCTATTGTTAAAGCATCTTAAATTGAACAGTTCTCAAACTTCAGCTCTTTAAGAAAGATAGATCCTTGAAAGACTGCAATCATTAGACAATCATTGGGACATCACATCCAACATGCTTAATAAGTAGATTAAAGCATAGAGGAAGACTTACAAGTAAGTTAACTTAGGAATATGAGCAATGCTATATGGTATAACTCCTGTCATCTTGTTGTAAGAAAGATATCTGTAATTACCAGAGGAATTAAATTAAGCATGACCATATCATTAAATATTACAGGATAAAATTAGCTGTTATTTGTCCAGAGACAAGCACCAATCATGGAGAAACTTTCTTCTTGAAACTTACAAGATCTCCAAGTTCGTCAAATTCGCAAGTTGTGCTGGAATGCCTCCAGTAAGATAATTATTATTTAAGTAACTGCAAGTTACAGCACGTGTAAAGTCCTGGGATTAGCATATAATCAATAACATTAGCGGCAGGATATTTACAAGTGGTTTGACATTTAAACAAGAAGAATCAACTTACAGGTTGCGGAGAACCGGAAAGCATCCTTCAATACGTATGAGTTCTCTTATAGTACCAACCAAACGATTGTTACCAACATCCCTGCAATTGCATTAGATCACAGTGACATCCATGTATAACACAGGTTCCATATGCAAAAGTACAGAAAGAAGTTAACATGGTGTCTTACAGGTGGCGAAGATGCTGTAAGGTACCCAATTCCGGTGGAATTCGCCCAGTAAAATGATTTTCATGCAGATGGAGATAGCGAAGTTCAGGAAGATTAGCAAGCTCCTTAGGAACTTCGCCTTTGAAATTATTAAAACTTAGATAGCTGAAAAGATGCATATTAGTTGTTAGTCTACAATAGCAAAATAGATCTGCAAATAAAGAGCACAGCTAGAGAAGCTCAAAAGCACTCACAGATGTGTTAGCTGCTTTAGTTCTCCTATTTCAGGTGGAATGACATCTTGCAGCTTATTCCACCTTACATTTCTGCGAAATAGAATCAAGAAAAGGAAAAAATCAATGTGCATCATTATCACACACTGGGAAACTAGAATATACCAAATAGTTTCACCAAATGTTGGGCTAGAAAGCAATAAAATAAATAACAGATTTAGCAACATTCTTGGACACATTGGAGGTTCCTGCGGACAAAAAAAACTAAAGGTAGGATAAATGCAACAGAAAGTAGATGTTGAGACATACATTTAATACGATTCCAAGAAGAAAAAAAGGGCCTTCTTAGTTAAGTGTTATTTCCTTGATGATACACCTACCCTATATATTCCTCAGTTGAGAATATATATCTTCTCTGATACAGATTATATCAGGCAAGGTCCTTCCCACCCCCTTTTTAGATTAATCAGGCAGACCTTTCCTTGCCAAGATAAAAGCATTTCATCTTGATGCAAATGCCATGTATATAATCACTTAGTAAAACACAGTTGAATTGTATTAACACCACCTAGCACCAACGGATAAACATATGTTGATCTAGAGACTGGAGAATCAGGCTATTGAGAGACAGAGCATAACTCTATACATTAATATCAGTTCATAACAGCTACCAGATATAGATACTTAAATAGGAATATACGAGTAAGTAAAAGATCGTACAGTATTTTAAGACGCTTCAAACGCCCAATTTGAGGAGGAAGAGGGCCAGTCAGCTTGTTATTATGCAGATCCCTGCCATATAACAGAATATTAGGATTAATAAATTTAGAATGAAAATTAAATATCCAGCAGTACAGACGCAATGTCCACTAACTATTGCCTTAAATAGTATCAAATTGGAAAAACTGTCAATGCACATAATAGTTAATAACCAAGCTAAACAATTTTGAAGCTGGTTTAATGAGCAATTGTAATTAGAATTTAGAGGGTATAAAAACATCCAAATTGGAACTTTAGGGCAATTTCTCAGTTTGGATGAGGTTAAACCGTCTTTAAGAAGTAGCTAAATCTTTGTAGAAGCTAGATTCTAGTACAGAGCCAAAGAGAAGTATCTTACAGTTTAGTGAGATCCAATAAGTTAGTGACAGCAGTAGGAAATGGGCCAACAAT
Source organism: Nicotiana attenuata (assembly GCF_001879085.1). NCBI lineage: Eukaryota > Viridiplantae > Streptophyta > Magnoliopsida > Solanales > Solanaceae > Nicotiana > Nicotiana attenuata. The sequence continues at coordinate 265,457 of NW_017671255.1, read as the reverse complement.
TGAAACAGCATAAACCTCCCTGCAAGTGGTAAAACGGAAAAGAAAAATGTGAAAAAGTGGGGAGAAAAGGATATTTCAATTCTATGAGTAAATTTATATAGATTTGAACCTCAGAAAAGAGAAAAAATTGTGAATATTCATACAAGAGCTACATAAAAACTACTAAAAATTGGTGAGGCAACACTTACAATTCGGTAACTACTCTATAATCACCCTGTGTGGAACATGTAACACCAGACCATGGAGGTAAATCACCATCTCCACAAGGATCATCTCCAACCCATGCATACACCACTCTCCATCCAAGAGATGCCTTAATTTCATTCAAAGCTTTCACTACAGTCATATTTCAGAAGTTTAAATTAGTCCACTGTAAAAATGTACATTCAGGTACTATGACAACTCCTTGGTTTTTTCATTGAATGCAATCAACGGCCTTACTCAAGCTGTTTAAATCTTCTTGATGAAAACATTAACAGAGAAATAGTGATTACAGTTGAAACTCTGTGGAGTTCACAACAAGACTAAGAGCAGAGCACAAAGCTTTTAACTTTGTGGTCATGGGCTCAACCGCTCAAGCCCAGAGTAGGCGTTCTTATTTGATGGCAACCATAAGAATATTCATGATTGATTATGCACTTATAGTACAATTTAAGTAATTAATACTATGTAATCATGGAGTTGTATTTAATAGGCATTTATTAGATGATTAATTGGTTTTAACTTTCTGAAGACAGCTATGCTTACCTGTAATAACTAGAATATCAAAATTCTACGAGTAAATACGAAAAAAGAGAAAAGATTATTGCTAGTGAAACTCCAAGGAATTCATCTAGTTTATTAGAAATAATAGATAACACATTTTGCATATCATGATTATACACCAGATGAATAGCTATTTCTCAAAAAAATCAACTAACTGCAAAGCTTAAATTATTAAACCAATCATATAGACATTCAGAAAAAGGAAATTAAAGAAAAGATGAAAACACAGTAAGTTGCAATGAGAAACCGCATACAATCTTTCACTGAAACTATATAAACTTGGAAACTGCATAAAATCTATACATCCAATTATTTTTCCTCAAATTGTAAACATGCACTTAGAAACTGCAGCTAATGTATAGAATCCAACTGTTTTCGCTCAAACTATAAACTTGCACTTAGAATTTCATTTAATCTATAAAATCCAATCATCTCCACTGAGCTATACACCCGCACATAGAAACTGCAAATTCTATATAATCCAATTATTTCGACTCAAACTATAAACTTGCACTTCGAAACTGGATAAGATCCAAAAAGTTCAATAACTTCAACTCGTACTATAAACTTACTTTAGAAACTACACAAAATCCACAAAATTCATTTACTTCCACTCAAAAGCTTGCACTTAGAAATTTCATAAAATCTAAAAAGTACAACTATTTTCGCTGAAACTATAAGATTTCACTAGAAACTGCATATATTCTATATAAAATCCAACTATTTTCACTCAAATTAACTTATTTTCTCACTCAAAGGAAAATGGATAGCTGAAACTGAAGCTATGAGATCTCACTACAAACTGCATATAATCTACAAAATTCTAACTATTTTTCACTCAAATTAACTGATATTTTCACCTAAAAGCTAAGAATTAGGCGTAAAAGGAAATGGATCGAAGTGAGGGGGGAACAGTAGAGTACCGTCACGCTTGAGGGTTTTACACTGAACAACAACGCTTTGAATCAAGGATAACGAGAAGATCAGGAGAATTGCTGAAGGTAGATGACTAATGCGAGCCATTTTGAATAGGTAATCGATCACCTTCGGCCGAGTCGAATTTGAATCCTCAGAATCCGCTAGAGCTATACGTACATTATGTAGAGTATAGAGAGGTTGAGAGAGATCAATGAAGTGAGGAAGATCTGTATGTGAAAAAGAGAGATAAAATGAATCTTCAGTTTGGGATTTATCTCAAATAGTTTTTTAGAACAACGCGCAAAATAGCCTGCACTGCGCGTCGGTGGATTTCCGCCCTCCTTTTAACAAAAATAAAACGAATTAAACAAACGCTATTCTCTTTTTAAAAAAAATCCTGAAAATTATTTGTGTTTTCCTGTTTGGTGCTATATCATTTGGGTAGCTGATATTCTAATAGTAGCAAACTAGCAATTAGCATCATGGATTTCTGATAAAGGCTATTCAAAAAAAGAGAAATTTTTAGAAATCATTATGTTTTAGTGATTAATAGTTTGCTATAGCTATCATTTACTAAATTACTTCCTATAGTTATGCTTTCAGTTGTTATAGACTATATTCAATTTATTTTTACTACTGTATTCATGAATACAGTAACAAAACTCGGCGGAAAACAGGGGAGTCCAGCTAAGCAGAGAATGTATTCGACTGTATTCGCAAGCTGTATTCGTGAATACAGTAACGGAATTTGCGAAAAAAAAGGTCTTCACCTGTTTAAAAACGGTAAGTGAATCAATTAACACAATAGACTCCTAATATAACTCAATTATAACACACAAAATTTGTATTTCCAGTTATAGAAAAGATTCTCAACCGAAAAACACCCCAAAAACAGAGCAATCTTCAGAGATTCAATCCGTCCTTTCTTTTTTAGTGGTATCTTTACTAAAATATTTTTTAGTGGTATCTTTACAAATAGATTTATATATTGAAATTATATAATTGCATTGAATACAGTTAAATACATAAATATACATTGTATACATGAAGTATAGCAGGTTATCTGTAGTGCAAAAATATATGAATACATACTGCAGATACATTTGAATACATATATACATCTGAATACATAAATTATATTAAATAAAAAATATATGAATACATTCATGGAATACAGCGAGACAGTGAGTACAATGAAATATATGGAATACAACGAGATACATTGAAATATAATTAAAAAAAAAGACAGTGAATACAATAAAATACATGGAATACAACAATATACATTGAAATACAATGAAAAAAAAGGTAACAGACTCTTCAAGGCAAAGCAGCTACTTCTTTTTTTTCCTTTTGCCGTTTTATTTTCTCATTCCTTCACCTTGTAGAAATCTTCTTCTTATAATCTTGTAGAATGAGTTTGAATTAGTTGGACCGTGAATTTTGAATAACGAGTAGATAAGCAAAAAAATCACTTCTCTACTTTCCATTCAAAATAGCGTGAAAGATGTTGGGTCTTAGAGTTTTTCAACTTCAACTATTTTAGATCGTCACGTTTGGATACCAAATGGTTCTAATGTAATCATCACTTCAGAAAAATAAGAAGGTATCGTCGGCCGGAGGAGGGGGTTAGGAGTGACACAACAAGGAAGGGGAGAAGTGGTCGCCGGCCGAATCCGTCGTTGGGGGAACACAGCCCCTGCTAGGGTTTCTAAAAGCAGGGGAGGAAAAAACTAAGGGTGTTAAACGGGTGGGCCGGGCTGGGTTGGGATTTTTTGGACCCGTACGGGTTGCCGTCCGGGCCGGTTACGGGTTGAGGCTTACCGGGTTTAACGGGTTCGGGTTCATCCGGGTAAAAATTAAACCGTAAGGGTTACGGGTTGAGGGGGCCGGGCCGGGCCGNGTTAACGGGTTCGAGGGTACGTTACGGGTTACGGGTTACGGGTTCGAGTACCGGGTAAAAGTTAAACCGGTAAGGGTTACGGGTCGTAGGGGTACCGGGTCGGGACCGGTTTAGTGTATTTTTTAATTTTTTTTTTGTATTTTGTATAACTATTGTAAGTTATATTAATACAAAGTATTAAGATAAAGAATACAAGGAAGATGGGAAAAATTGCACTTATAAATTGCAAGTGCTACATTTATTTCAAAATTCAAACTTACAAATTGAAAGGTTTACATTTAACAACAAGTAAATTAACCAAAAAAGAGTAAATTCAAAGGCTTTGCATTGCCTTAGTAAGTTCTTCATAATCAATATGAACCGAGTGACCTGCTTCTGGAGTGTTAAATTCGGATGGGTTACCATGTGTTAATATATCTCCAAGTTCCTCGCCTTCTGGGCTATCAACATCTTCACGTCCTTGATTTCTTTGTTCCGATCTAATGCAATCTCTGAAACATACTAAAACTTCCAAAGCATTGCTTCCCAATGAGTGACGGGTGTCTCCAAGTTGTTGTCTTGCTTGGCTAAATGCACTCTCGGATGCAACAGTTGAAATTGGCACACTCAGCACGTCCCGAGCCATAGCGAAAAGAACAGGAAATTGCTTTCCATTCTCGGGCCACCATTGTGAGCACGTGATTTTTGCCCTAACCAAATTATTCCAAAAGTTTCAAATAATTGATTTCTTTATTATTTTACAATTTTTGTGAATTTTTGTTAAATTTTTGTGTTAATTGGTGGCATTTTTTTTAATTTATATGAAAATACAAAAAAATATGCACTTGCATTTAAGGATTTAATTTCACAATTTTAGGTATTAATTAGTTTTAGAACAAAATTTAAAGAAAATTGCAAAAAAAAAAAATAGTTTCTCTGCATTTTTAATTGTTAATTGTTGCGTTTATCTTTAAATAGGGTTTTTTTAAATAATTTTAGGAGTTAAATAGTTTAATTAGGTCCTTGTTTTGTTTTAGCATTTTATAAAACCAAAAAAATGAACAAATACTAAAATACAAAAAAATATATATATATATAAAAAAAAATATAAATAAATAAATAAATAATACAAAAGCAAAATCAAAAGGAAATTGAGTCCTTAATAGAAGATCCAAATTTGGGCTAAATTCATCCCTAGCCCAAATCAAAGCCCCAAAATCCGTCCAAACCACCCCTGTACCCAGCCCAAACCCGCATCCTAACCCGGTCCAATTCCTTTTGTAACAAAACGACGTCGTTTTTGTTAAAATTAATCCTGGCCGTCGAGGATCTTTAATCCAACGGTTGGGAAGTGGTTTAATCTTGATATATATATGTCCAAACCCCACCCCACCCCCCTATCCGGTCATCTCTCTCACACCCCTATATACACCACCACTCCGCCTCCGTTCTCCGCCGTCCGCCGCCGGCCGGAAATCGTCTCCGCCGGCGGCCAACTTCCAATCACCCCCCAAATTTCACCATAGCCTCGTCTCCGTCTCCCCACTCCGAATCCACCATTGTTTTCTTCCAAATCCCAACCAAACGCTCCAAATCTGCAAAACCCTAGCCGCCGTCGGCGAACGCCGGTCATTCCAATGGCCACCAGAAAAACACCATAGATGCTCCTTCTTCTCCTTTTTCCAACCCCCATGGTCATTTCCCTCGAATCTTCCCCCATCTCGTCGAATAATCGATTGAATATTTCCGGCCAAAACACAAAGTATGCCACACAGTCCCAAATTAACACCCTGTGACCGCCTGAGCCTCCTCTACCTAATCCCCATACCCGTTTGTCTCGAATCTGCCTGGGTTTGCTCGAATCTTCATTTAAATTTTTCCGGCCAAAAACCCTAATTCAAAATCTTTGTGATTTCGGACCGTAATATCCATGACCAGGTGTTTTCTTATGAAAACACATGATTAGGGATATTACGTGTCAGGAATTTTGGAAGATTCAAACATTAATGGCTGGCCGGAGCTTTTATCAGTAAGTT
>NW_017671255.1:242181-258132 GCF_001879085.1 Nicotiana attenuata | reverse complement strand
ATCTTTCTCAAAATCTTCTTGATGTTCTTGTTTGCTACTTCGACGACACCATTGGCTTTAGGTTTATTCTCAAATTGTTCCAATTCTCGATTTATTTCCCTAAAAGCCTCTTCTTCATCATATTCCGGTTCTTGGTTCATTATTTCACAATTAGACAGCGTGTTTGGATCTGGTCATGAAGTCCGCAAGCATGTCATGTTATTTAAAGCCGCATTATTAAAACTAAAAGAAAAAGTAAAAGAGAAGAATAGCAAAATCAGAAAGAATAAAGGGAGATGAATGATGAAATATTGATTTCATTTCTTGGAATTTGAAGATAACAGGGTTTGCATTTGCAAATTAAAAGACAAGAAACTAAAGAAAACACCCGAGTTACACCCTGGAATAACTCGCGATGCAGAAAAAGTGGCAGGACAGGTAGACCGGGACTCCCGCCTGATTGGGAATGGCGTAGCCTTCCAATTCTGCAGCTTGGCATTAGGTCCCATATACAGCACCTCAGCGGTGCTTGAGCCCTCCCCTCCCTGGACCATGTGGGTTTCATATAGTATCTTCCTCATTGCCCTACATATCTCTTCAATCTCTTCGGCCGTAAAGGACTCATCCTCTTCTTCTTCATTGTATTTTGGCTCGACAAAGGTCTCGTACAAATGTGGCAGTGGCTGAGGTAGAACCCATCCATCATTCTTTCTCTCGTCCGCCCACTTTATATCATCTGGGGTAGGGTGGAAACCTATCCCGAAGAACTTCTCAGTGGTAGGCAGGGTAACCGGTTCAGCTATTCCTTGCAGGGATTTTCCAAGTCCCTTCCCTGGTTTGAAGCCATGTCGGATCATTTCTTTGGCCACCATAATCGAGGCATTGGATAGGAAGGGTTGGGGGCAAGGGTTTCCTTCTTCATACTGGTCTGCCACCACAACTTCAAATTCTTGGTAGACTATATGCTCACTGCCTTCCCTCGCTTCAAGACATGGGACTGATGGGTCCCGATAAATTGATTGTTCATCCTCCCCGTGGACCACGATCTCTTGGTCCTCATGCTCGAATTTTACCATTTGATGAAGAGTGGAGGGTACAGCCCCTGCTGCATGGATCCATGGCCTCCCCAAAAAAAGGTTATAGGAGGTGTCCATGTCTAGAACCTGGAAAGTTACTTCGAAGTCTACTGGGCCGATGGTCAGAATTAGATCGATCTCTCCAATCGTGTCCCTTTTTATACCATCGAAAGCTCGTACGCAGACATTGTTGGGTCGGATTCTTTCAGTCCCAATTTCCATGCGCTGCAAAGTTGAGAGTGGGCAGATATCTACCCCAGAACCTCCATCCACCATAACCCTTTTCACGTAGTATCCTTCACATTTGACAGTTAAGTGCAGGGCTTTGTTATGCGCAGCGCCTTCCGGAGGCAAGTCATTTTTGCTGAATGAAATCTGGTTGATAGCAAAAAATCTTTCCGCCATTCTTTCTAATTGCTCCACAGAAGTCTCAGCTGGTACGTATGCCTCATTGAGGGTCTTGACTAATACCTTCTGGTGTTCGGGGGATTTCATCAACAAAGATAGCAAGGAGACTTGTTTTGGAAACTTCGAAGTTGGTCAACCACTTCATAATCCGCCATCTTCATTTTTTGAAAGAAGGTTTCCGCTTCTTCAGCACTCACGGGTTTTTTTTAGCTGGGAAGCGCTTCCTGGTGGCGTTGTTCACTTCTTCCAAATTGGAGTACTTTTTCACAGGGTAATTTTCTTGAACCTCTCCTGAGATTTCTTTGCCCTTATACGTCACCACTGTTTTATGGTAATTCCAAGGCACCGCGGAAGGATCTGTCATGGGCCTCTGTGGCGCGCGGCCAATAACCACGGGCTCACTCAGCCTTGGTGGATTAGTTGGCCCCCGCACCACATAAGCTCCCTTGGGAACGTAGATCTGGGTTGCCTTTTTCAGTTTAAATCTCTTTGGAGGACTCAAAGTCAACTGCTTTTCGTTGCGGCCTCGTGGGACATATAGAACATCATCTTTGGGAGGCATTTCCCCCGTTCCTGCTTCAGCTTTCTTTTCTAGTTTTGAATGGGTGGCTTTGTTCTTTTTCTTTTCCCCTTCATCTTGCTTCGGGGCAATTTTTGGTTTTCTCTCCACATCAGCAATGGCAATTATGGCCTTCAGTGCCGGATCAAATTCTTTATCTTTGCAAATTATTCCGATTACTGGCCCTTTGTTGTGGGCCGGCAGTAGGTTATTAGTCATGTTAGGGACATCCTCATCCTTAGCACTATCTTTACTTGTTCTATCAAGTTCTCCAATGCTCTTTTCAAGGTCCAACAATCATCCGTATCGTGCCCTTCTGCTCCTGAATGATAGGCTCATCTGACACCAGCTCTGTAAGCAGGTGATGCTGGGTTTTGCCTTGTTTGAGGAACTGGCTGCAGCAGACCCATTTGGATAAGTTTTGGAAACATACTGGAGTAGGATTCACCAATTGGTGTAAAAGTTTGCCTTCTGGGTGGCTCACGAGGGGGAAAGTTATTCTGTGGAGTATGGGGGTTGTAGTGATTTTGGTGGGGAGGCTGGTTTCTTGGAAATGGAGCTTAGTTTCTATTGGCTTGTTGCTGCGGCCGGACAAAAGGTTAAGCATTCATGACCGCGTACGGTTGAGGAGCATAGGCCATGTCCTGGTGAGGGTGATAATGCTGAGGGGTTCTTTCTAGGAACATGGATCTAGGAGCGCGGTGTCTTCTTGCACCTGATGCCGCCATGGATGTTTCTTCTTTCTTCTTACCTTTTGCTACTCCTCCAGACCCGCATTGAATGGCTTGGGAGGTTGCTCTAATAGCGGATTGGCTTAGGATTCTGCCTGTTTTCAATCCATTTTCCACCATTTCACCGATTTTGATAGCTTTCGTGAACGGTTTACCCATAGCTGACATCATATTTTGGAAATAATCAGCTTCCTGAGCTTGAAGGAACATTGTTACCATTTCGACCTCGTCCATTAGAGGCTTTACTCTAGATGCTTGCTCGCGCCATTTGATTGCGTACTCCCTAAAGCTCTCAGAGGACTTCTTTTTCAGATTTGCCAACGAGTTCCGGTCTGGAGCAATGTCTATATTGTACTGGAACTGTCTAACAAAGTCTCTCGTGAGGTCGTCCCAGATGTGCCATCGAGAGATATCCTGATCCATGTACCACTCGGAGGCAATACCAACCAGACTTTCTCCAAAATATGCCATGAGTAACTCTTCTTTTCGTCCAGCTCCTCGCAACTGATTGCAGTATTTCATAAGATGAGCAATAGGAACACCATGTCCATCGTACTTTTAAAACTTTGGAGTTTGAATCCCAGAGGCAAGTGTACGTGAGGGAACATGCATAGATCAGTATAGGACACACTTTTCTGTCCGCTCAGTCCCTGTATGTTCTTGAGGCTCTGCTCCAAGCTTCTCATCCTCCTTGTAATTTCTTCCTGTTCGGGAGTTTTGGGGGTCTTTTCTTGTCCCGCAGTGAACTCAAATTGAGGCGGCTGAGGATAAGTATAAGTGGGGAACTGAGGAGGCTCTATTTGGAAGGTGGGTGTTTGAAATGTAAAGGGTGAAGGATTAAAAGTGGGCCTAGGCAGTGCAGGCTGTGCTGTGGCTGAGCATGGGGGAGCGGTGAAGATATTGGAGGCCGCTCCGAACATGAACACCTGGGGGCGAACCTCAGAAGGTGTTCCCATGAAATGAGCTGATATGGTGGGCTGTCCCAGTGGGGTGTTTGGATGATTGATTGGAACATTAGAAGTACCCCTGATCTCGGAAACAGTTCGGGAAATCTCGGGATAGCACTCGGCGGCTCTCTTCCATTCGCCCAAGCATCCCACATTTCCATGACTCGAAGACGTAAGACCCTGTTCTCTTCAGCCGTTACAGATTCTGAGGTCGGGATGTCTGAGATTGGGCTATCATCTGCGACGGGAATTGTTGGCAAGGTCATTTCCGAAGTCATACCGATACTCCCCTTTGATCTAGTAAAGTATGGATTTGAAGCCAGGTTACCACGAAAAACCAACCACCGTTTCTATGAAACCTGGACTGGAAGTGACAGCAGTAAACGGTTAGTTTGAGACAAATAACAGATAGGTAATCGTACGTTGGGGTGTGATGCACCTATACAGTTAAATGGGTTTCTACATGTTTTGCAACGATTGCATGCTTCATCCCGGCTTTACTTATTCTCCATTTTTCTTCCTTCCACTTTCACTCTTCCATTTTCATCTCTCTCTTTGTTTTTCGTTTCTTTTCTTCTCTTGCCCTTTCTCTCATTTTTCATTGCCTCTTTTTTTCACTCTTTTTTTTCTTTCTTTTGGTTATGGTCGAATCCTATGGAGATTGCCTACGTATCATGACCCCGCATGAATCAGACCGAGCGTAGTTCTGGAAGTTTAAATGCGAAAAGTAAGGAAACAATTTTTTGGGAATTTTTAATTTTTCATTAATAAAAGTTCTATTACAAAAGATGTTGAACTACTCATTTTCTTGGAAAGAAAAACTACAAACAGACTCAAAATGAAGCAAAATACAGACTCGATGCTTGAAAAATCAGGAATACATTAAAGCTTCAACTACTGGGGCCCGCGGGGCATCATTCGGCCTCGCCTCAGGCCTATGTGCGAGACCCCCTTGTAGTCGCTCCAAACCACTCATAAATTGGCGGACGAAAGTCATGACCGTAGCAAAAAAGGTGGTACGAGTCATGTCCTCGCACGCTTGGCACTTCACGGTAATGTAGTCAGCGATGGTTCTGATCCTTTCTCTAATTCTGCCTTTTTCCTGAAGCAACCGCCCTATCTGCTGGTTCCGGGCTTCTAACACTTGAGAGTCATGAAGGTGCTGATTTTGCAATTTCTGTATTTCTTCCTCCATTTGAGCCATCAGAGCATAACAGTGCTCCCTATCAGCTTTGAAATCATTAGCTTGTTTGGCTGCCTCATCCTCAAGAGTAGTTACCTTTCTTCTCAGGCTAGTGATGGTCCCTTCATAGTTTCTCTTCATTTGCTGCACAAATCGTGCCCGTTCTTCTGCTTTCTTTGTCCATTGTGCCCGGATTTTTGCTAGACTATCTTCAGACTTTTTCAGGTCTTCTTGGCACTCGAGGACTTTCTTTTTTAGACCACTTATAAGTCTTTCATCAGCCCGACTTCTTTTTGGGTTATGGGCAGCTATTTTCATCTTTCTGATCTGAGCTTTAAGGGCCTCATTTTCATGGGTTAGCTTCTTCTTTTCTCCCTCGTCTGCGGCGTTGAACACCACTTTCAAATTGAATCTCCATGACTTGCCTTTCCAATTGGCTTATTTTGGCTCTGTACTCATTCTCCTTAGCTAACCAATCCCATTGTACCTGGGCCCCATCGGTGAACTGTTGGACATGTGGTCTCTTTGCGGGCCTTTCAAGAATTTGGAATCTTTTGCCGAACCAAACCATGTACTTATGGTCCACTTCACCTCTAGCTCGGTCTCGCACTATGGTCTTAGGTTCAAGACACCTACACTCATTCCATACTTGGCGAATTTTCCCTTCTGGAAATGCGGCTTTTGGGCCCAGTTCAATGACATGTTTACTCAAGTCTTCATCATTGTGGATGGTTTGAAATCTTCCTAGTTGGCGTAAAACCCTGTAGGGAGCATAGGGCTAGATGCTCCAGATGCCCATCAAGAGGATAAAAGACACTTCAGCTGACATGTAAACTGCTTCGGTGGCAGGAAGCCATCCAACTGCCCACTCAATCTTATCGGCAGTCAAGGATCTCAGATGTGCAAGCCAAGCTTCAGTACCCGTAGGGAATTCAATACCTGCTACCTGGCTTTCAAATTCTTCAATGCAGCTCAACCCGGTCAAACCATAATTCATGTACCCAACCCGGTGACAGAGGTGTTCTTGCATCCATAACTATAGTAACAAATTGCAACTTTGGAAGAACTTTCCCCCTTCCCGACAGATAGTCAAGGCTCTATAGATTTTAGATACGATCAGAGGAACCACAGTGCTGTTGGCTTTCTTGATAGCAACATCGATCATTCCCACAAGACCTATCTCTATATTCCCATCTTTTCGTGGACAGACCACAACTCCCAAGAAGGCTACCATGAAAGCTAAACCCCGCCTTGCCTCCCATTTGTCTTTGTTTCCCGCATGGGTTAGACCAGTGTTTGGCTCTTCAAAACCTCAGGGGTTGCCATATCGATGATACAAGAAATGGAGTGTGCAATACCCTTCTGATAAATTTCCGTCCTGAACATCCCTACTAATACTCAGTAAATCCAGGAATCTGTGGGGAGATACCGGTCTTGGTGCTAACGGATATCGGCTTCTAAGATTTCCATTAAGGCCTGCATAACCCGCAACTTCCTCCAATGTAGGTGTGAGCTCAAAGTCAGAGAAAGGGAACACATTGCGAGTCGGGTCCCAGAAGGGTATTAAAGCTTCAATTATGTCCAACCTTGGCTTGACGTTCAATAATCCGACGAGGCCTCCCAGAACTTTTGCCACTTTTTCTCTACTGCCTTTTCCTAGATCATCCCACCACATGTGGAGCTTCAAGGGGATCTCATTAAGGACTGTGAAGGGTTCAATTTCATTCGTGCTCATCCTGCACATTTATTAAGGTGATTTAAAGACTTATTTTAACCTAAAAGAAGAAAAAGCAACATCATTCTTTTTTCAAAATTTTCATTTCAAAAACAAAACCTCGGCTTTGCGATACGGCATTTTAGTACTTCGGGAAAAAAGATTTTAAGGCTGTGCCCGCTAACCGTTAAAAATGACCCAAGGTGGCTGTTCTTGCAAAAACAGCCTTCCGGCGCCCTTTTGGGGACATTCGGCTTATTTTAGACAAGAATGGCATCACCTGACTTATTTGTGAGAAAAAAATTAAAAATTTTGTTGTTTTTGGGCTATCTTTTGCAAAAAGGGAAGTTGGACCTGATGGGGGTTGCCTACGTAACCCACATCCGGTGAGAATCAAACTGGCGTGGTTCGGGCGTATTTGACAAAACCAACTATTTTTGAAAGCAAAATTTTTCTTTTTTCTTTCATTTCCTCAAAAATTCGGCAGGGTTTTAGAATTTTTCTAAAAAAAATACCTACCTCTCACTCTTGGTTTTTCTTTCTTTCTTTTCCCTCTTTTTTTGATTTTTCTGTCCCTATTCTAGAAGCCGGTCAACATGCAAGCCGAAACAAATAAATGCACAAGTAGCACGTAAGATGCATCAGGATGGTCTTTTCATTTCAGGTCGCCTATCCTAGACGGACCCAACCCCTGTGTTGAGTCCCCTAAGTCAAATGCACGTGATGCAAACAAACGTTCCTACTAGGGATCCGACACGAGGCTTTGTTATACTAGGTTTAAAACCTGGGTTTATTGTTCTAGACCTGGCTTACCCGAGCGGACAACTCGAGCCGGGGGGGGGGGAGGGGCAGCGTACCGGGGATACAGAAGCTCCGCCGCTTAGCAACTTGTTCGAACCTCGCTCTAAATGGGATAAGACTCTAAACAGAAGAGAAGTCACACGAAGTGCACCCTTCTCCATGATGTAGAGGACTCAGAAAGAGGAAGGGTTTCGTAGCAGTTTATATATACAATTCACCAAATATCAAAGCGATAAAGCATTTAGCACATTTAGCATGAAACATGTAGGAAAATCAGATAATAAATAAAGCCAATCATAACAGTTACTCTAAGCTCGAATTATTGAACCCTGAACCAAAATTCTAGGTTCGTTTCCCCAGCGGAGTCGCCAGAGCTGTCACACCTCCTTTTTTACACACCACCCCTGGGAGGATAGTGTATAAGGAAGTTTTTCCACTTTAAGTGATATTATTCGAAATGGGATTATTTAATGATCAGAGTCGCCACTTGGAATAGGTTTAGATTTTGGTATCCCAAGTCACCGGTTTATCTTGAATCCCAAATCGAGGAAATTTTCGACTTTCCAGGTGAAGTCTGCGAACCAGAAATTCTGACTAAGGAATTCTGTTAACCCGAGGGAAGGTTTTAGGCACCCCCGGATTCCGTGGTTCTAGCACGGTCGCTTAAACTATCATAATTGGCCTATTATCTGATTTTAATACATGTTCAGCCTATAGCAATTTTTAAATTATTTACCGCTTTTAAATTAATTTTAAGGAAAATTAAACGTCGTTTAAAACGTGTTTTTGGATCACGTCACATGAAATGCACCCGCAATGCGAAACACATTTTATTCAATGTTTTAGGATTTGGATTTGGGTCACATGAAATGCACACCCGAGTTTAGGAAGGTAAAATTATTAAATAATGCGCCTAAAGAAACTAACGCGTTGTTAACTTTGCGGAAGGCCATGAAAATTCGCTAAATGGCACGTCCCGGGTTCTAAGGATTTTAAAGATATAATTAAAGAGGGCCACGCAATTTGCAATTTTATTTGGCACGGCGCACCTCGATTTATTTTAAAAGGACGTCCTAAAGATGAACTATTATTATCTATTAAAGTTCGTCTCTATTCTAAAAAAACATAACTTATTAACATTATGAATTAACTAACATCAAGATATTCCAGAAAATTTGGGCCCCAAGATCAAGCCCAAACTCAAACAAGGATGATCTCCACTATCGAAGAAATCCTTAATTCGAGTTTGCCGCTTGACTTAGAAGGCACAATGCCTGCATTTCAAATTTAAACCATCAACTCCAATAATGAATCAGGGCTTTCAGCATATTGGGCTCGAAACCAGCCCAGGGAGAGGGTAAATTCATTCAGCTTATTCGCAAAACCAGCCCAAAAGAGAGCCCAATTCAGTAACAGGGTGTATTGGCAAGGCAGGAATTCATGGTCGAATCCCTGCAACAACATGATCAGCACACACGGTAAGGGGTTAGATAACCCCAAATTGATTTCAAACAACTAAAACACTCTAAATCTGATTTAAACGACCATGATGCCCTTTTTAGTTCCCAAATTGTTCCAAGACGGGATGAACAGAAAAACACTTGCAAAAAGAAACTTAGGACTAAGCGATTATCCTACAACCATGCCGGATTCTGATTTTTAAGACTAGCTTCAGAAGACGATTTTTGTTAATTTCACCCCACTTTGAAAAAAAAGGAATTTCCAAAATAAAACAGCATAGCTTCACAGCCATTATTTTAGCACAACTCAGCCTTTAAACAGATCAGAACCGACTCGTCCTTTATTTAAACAGAAGCTTTTCAAAACTTATTAAAAACTTTTCAATAGGCACCCTAGTATGAACAAGCCAAAACAAATTCATAATTTGCACCAAACATGTATTTAAAGTCTATCATTATGGAGTAAATACCAGACATTTCAAACAATTAAACTGCAGGTCACAGTCCATACTTAACACGTGCTATAATGTTGAGTGTTTCTCAAATCAGTTGCAGTCTCTACAAGTTTGAGTTTAGACCTCAAAACAAAGGAAATATATGAAAGAACTATACTAGGAAGAACTAAACAGAATCAGATTCACTACTTAACAAATAGCAGGAAAACTGGTATTAAACATTTCTTCAATTTGCATTACAAATGTTCATGCTTGCAATCCTCATGACAATAGATCAGGGCATACCTGGAGATTGAAACAAGGGAAAACAATGAGGATCAGCAGAGTCATAACAGCAGTCAGACCCAGCAGCAACACAACTTAAGCAAATCGAGTGCCAAAACCAAAAGAAGGCAACCTCCCTCGAACAATACCCCAGCAAACCAGTTTTTAAGAAATTGAAATCAAAACAGTGTTCCACCAGTCTAAACAAAACGATTTCACTCCAATGCAAACCCAACAACTCAAAATCAGACCTTAAAGCCAAATTCAATCCATTTTTAAGCCTTAAATGAACCCAAAAAATGATTCAGAGGTAAAGAAACTTCAGGAAATCAAGGCAGGAGCAATGGAATAGTATTTTCTCTAGAGATTTAACCGCCTAGAGTTTTTCAGGGTTTTTCCTTGCTTCCCCTCTCCCTTGAACCCCAAGTAACAATGCCTTTATAGGCAAGTTACTAGGGCAAACTTCAGCTTTTATTTTTACCTTTTAGTCCCTTTTTAATTTTTATATTAACTAAGTTACTCCCTAAATTCCTGACTTGTTACCCAAGAAATGCTACCAAGGATCAGGAATTGCCATTCAAGCCCCCGACCTAGAAGCTTCTAGGAGCTTCTCAATTCAGTACCACAAGATTCTCTTAAACAATTTACCCAAAATACCCCTTTTATCCATTGTTATTACTTTATTAACACCTAGAATCAAATGGGCTACTGCATTAGCAAGTACCCACATCACAGGCCATAAAGAAACAAACCCAAATTACTTCAGTCATAAGAGAATAATGGACCAAACACATATAGACGAGCCAAACATGGAATTAAAATACTGAAGAAGAAGAAAAGGTCCAAACACATTTAACTGCTGAAAATTATAATACGACTTAAATTTTAAACCTATGCATATATTAACTAGCATTTAACAGAAGAAAAAGAAATGAAAAGGAGCAGAACCAACGAGATGCATTCTGGGACATGACGAGGGAGGGGGAGACGAGTATGAACAAAAGAGAATGAATAGAAAAGAAAAAGAAATAACGAGAAGCAGAGAAAAATACCTAATAAAATTGAAACTGGAACGACTTGCATGGACTGATGGACCTCAAAATGAGTCAAACTCCATGCCAATCTCTCATTCTTACATAGAATAGTCGATTAGCATGGGTTTTAACTCATTAACGGCCCAGGAAAAGATTTCGACTCAAACTCCGGCATTGACCCAATTTCGATTGGAAATTCGAAGAGCTCCAGGGGTGTTTAAATGAGGATGAGTGGGGATTTGGACCGAGGGAGAGACGGGGGTTCAAGGGTATGAATTTGAGAGCGATTGGGTGGCGGCGGCGCCGGACACGGCGGAGGCGGCTGCTAGGGTTTCGATTATTCGAGCAATTTGGGTGGGATTTGAGGGAAACGGGGCGTGGATTTGGAAAGAGGAGGGCGAGGTGCTCAAGTGGTGTTAATTTGGGGGTATTTGGACATCGCTGCGGCGGAGGCGATTTCCGGCCGGCAATTTGCGGTGGTAGGCGGCGGAATTAGGGGTTTCTGGATAAGGAGGTGAGAGGAGACGAGAGGGTAAGGGGGGTTCTGGAGAGGGGGTTAGGGGGTCGGTTTTGGGACGAAGTCGATAGTAGTTTTTTTAGATCTAGGCTTTCTCATCCGTTGGATTAAGAAACCTAGACGGCTAGGATCAATTGGGGACTAAACTACATCGTTTTAGGTTATGGGGGAACTGGACCGGGTTGTGACGCGGGTCTTGGGCTGGGTAGGCTAATTCTGGACGGGTTTGGGTTTAATTAATTGGGCTGGAGGGAATTTGGTTGGGCCAGCCCAATATTTGGGCATTTTTAATCAAAGACTCCACTTCTTTTAACCTTCTATTCATTTTTCTCATTTTTTCTCATTTTTAGATTTTTGTGTTAAATATAAAATTAAACTAAAAAGACCTGATTTAATTCCAAAACTAAAACTAATTATTTTTCCAAAAATTAATTGAGTCCTAACTTAAAAGAAAGCTATGACAAAATCGAAAATTAAAAGGTAAAATGCAGGAAGAGCTATTTTTTGGTGTTTTCTTTCATTAATTAAATATTCATCCTAAAAAGTAAAAATTAGGTCCTAAATGCAAATGCACTATTTTTGTTTTTTTTCTATCAATTAAACATGCACACAAAAATGCAAACAAACACAAAATTATGCAATTAATTCCTAAAAAATTAAGTAATTAAAGGAAAAATCCTAATTTTGAAATTCCTGTAGGAGTAATTCACGCGAGGCAAAAATCACGTGCTCACAGACACGGAGACCACCAGTCCATACCCAATATCACACCAAAATCTAGCATACTAAGCAACAAGGATCCACTCGGGTCTCCAAACCCCCAACAATTATCACATAAGACCGATATACACGGTCCACAACCACGACCTAACCTGCTTATGAGAACTCCCAGTCCCCAATTCCATACAGCACGCGCATCACCATATCCGATCCCAACTCCACCGTCCGAATATACAACATACCTCTAATACCCAATCATCCAATGAGAGGTACTCCTATAATTCTTCTGTGCCACCAAGCAAACTCGAATATCAGCAGTCGATCAAACAAGAGAGTGCCGCAATACTAATGAAGTATCCTCAACTCAACAAGCCACACCAATCAGTGATCTCATTATTCTAGTCATCTGAAACTGTCCATGCTGCCTAAGAATCTGTGACCTTCCTTTTAAAACTGAACCGTGACCTTACACATGCCAATCTCAATCCTACACCACATACCGCATATACCATACCACCCTAGGATAAACATGAGGACTTCATATCCCTTCCGAGCCACAAGCAGCTACGTACTCAACTAGCCAAGAGCTTTCCATTGATCCCATCTAGAATAAAAATCACTATTCGTCACATGCTCCTTACGCCAGTAGAAAATATACCTCTCTAATCGTGGTAGAAACCATCAAGAACTCTCCGAATTCCATTTGCACAAAACTAAACCGTCGGGACTGAATCGTTCTAACTCAACCAAGCTACGCAGATCACCAAAACCCAAGAGCATTGCCACGAAATACCTGCAGAAACTCATTACCTCGTAAGCGTCCAAAGAACTAATCATATCCTTACCATGCCGATTCGGCCTACTACCAAGTTATCCCATCTATCCGAGTTCCCTTCTGATTTACCTTCAACTTGATACTCCTTCTTGCTATGACACCACAATTCCTCAACCCAGACTCACCATACGAGACCCAAGCATAAAACCACACCGTCTAAGGCTCATAAGCCGCTGAATACTCTCTTAAATATTCCCAAAAGCACCACATTCAAAATACCTACCCTGAAGGGACTTTCTGCGAATCCAAAGCCATTACCTTTACCTCCCTGATACTGATAGATAGAATCCCATAACGATACAGAAATACCACGAGTCTTGACACCCTCCAATACAAACCTCAGTTCCTAGCCAAATATACAACTTGAAAATCTCCAATTATTATACGTAAAATCTTGAACCCAATAGAACCATTCTCGAGAGTCATCCACTCTACTTAGTCCACAATTAGACCGATCAAACGGACCGGACGACCAGTGCTCCAATAGCACTCCAACACCACAGAGTGTAACCTCACCTTAATGCAACCAAGCAACTTCCTGTTCTATGCACCGTACATCTTTTACCAATAACAACTCAAGTCATTCCACGATTCTCATACACCCATAGAGCATAACATAACATTAAAATTTCCTTTACTTGAACCATCCTCGACCTCAACCTCCGTAAACCATAACTGATTCACCGATACGCCTCAAACTGGAACCATCATAGTACATAACCGTGCAATCAACTAAAGCAGACTCCCCCACTTGGCTCGAAGCCATAGATCAAAACACACAAGAACTCATAATGAATATACTCTATTACTGCCATAGTACCGTAGTGAGATTGAACTAATTCTTCATAAGCTCGTGCAACACAGACCATCTAGTACTTCAAATCTTCTGCAATTCTCGCATTCACCCTCGTAATAGTCAAGCCCACTCTCTTAAGCGATCAAAATTCAATGCCCCAAAGCAGACCTTTCTCGTCTCATTCAGTTCATGTGAACACATCTCAGAGTCACATCACACTCATCACGTAACTATCCAGCCATCACTTCCCTTAATAGGGACACAATCGAACATATAGACCCAGAAACACGCGCTCGCGCAATCAGCAGCTTAGGGCTCAAGCTATAGGCAAAATTCCAGCCTCAAGTCTTCTAGACTGGCCCAACATCAACACACAGAGATCTCATCTCACCCCTCGATCAGGGAATCACAAGCCATCGATGCACATCTGGTATCGAGCGCTCATGCGCGCATATGAATGCGTGGAAGGAATTCAAAGAGTTGCATTTCAAGCTGAATCAAGGACGCACGATAAGAATTCAAGAATGTGAAGTTTTTCCTAAAGGTTCTGTAGCCTCCCGAGGATAAGCACAGATATCTCCGTACCGATCCGCGAGACTCTACTAAACCTGCTCATGACTCGCGAGGCCCATGTAACCTAGGCTCTGATACCAACTTTTCACGACCCTAAACCCAGACCCGATCGTGATGGTGCCTCTCGTGAAGAGCCAGCCGACACAAACCCCAAGTTCAATTAACAGATGTAATGATTCATAGTCAAGCCATTAATAATGATAAATCCCAAACTAAAGCGAAATATATCAACTGCAGAAAACAAAACACAACCCGACATCGGGATGTCATAAGTCACGAGCATCTACGAAGGTTTGAACACAACTAAGAGTCTAAAAATGTACTAAATACAGTCTAAGGAAGACAAGAGGGAGAAAAGCAGTGCTACGAATGCCGGGCTGCTACCTTGCTAACTCCGATGACTCTGCCACTGAGCAACCAACACCCGCTACCAGGTTCAAAATAATAGCTGAATTTGCACACAAGGTGCAGGGAGTAATGTGAGTACGCCAACTCAGTAAGTAATAAAAGTAAATGAAAGCTGATTAGTAAGAAAACACGTAAGCCACGTCATAACGCTACAGCAAATACAGTACGTTTCCCAAAACAGTACAGAAATCATTTACTCTGTAAATCATGCTCAATTTCAGTAAAAACCTTTTTAAACAACTTTCAATAGTTTCAAAACGAGTGATAAAAATAGTGAGTAAAAAATGATAGAAAACGTAAACAGCCCCTCGGGAAAAAAATGTACCATAAACCGCCCCTCGGGCTACCTCACAATCACTCGTAATTAGCCCCTCGAGCATATCATGAATCAAGAACCGCCCCTCGGGCAACATAGATCAAGAACAACTCCTAGGGCTTCAATATGAAACAACAACAGCCCCTCGGGCTACAACACATCACACACACTGGGTACCGCGCTCACTGGGGGTGTACAAACTTCGGGAGGGGCCCCTTATGGCCCAAGCGCAATAATAAGCCATCTCATGGCATAATCAACAGGCTCTCGGCCTCATATCAATCACACGCCACCTCGTGGCATAATAAACCTGGCCCTCGGCCTCTCATATATCATAATCGGTACCACATGCTGCGGCGCACAACCCGATTCTATAGTATCCTCACAACACAGGCCCTCGGCCTTACTCAGTCAGAATCTCACAAGCTACACGAGCAACAGTAAAACAATTACTCGGCTCAAAATCATTTATGAAATCAAAAGGAGTGAATAAAACTGAGTTATGAAAACAGTAAGAACATGGTATGACCAAGTGTAAACATTAAACCAAAACAGTGAGGAAAACAGTAGTAAAATCCCCTAAGGGTCCAAACAATCGGCACAAGGCCCAGACACGACATTTAGCCCCAAACACAATAATATTTTCCAAAATATAACAATATTAAATAGTTTTCAAGTAAAATACGCGACTTAATACTCGTACGGTGTAACGACCCGGCCGGTCATTTTTGGAATTTACGCCCTGATCCCCTATTAACTGCTTTCCTGACGTTTATTTCTGCTATTTCTATTTTCCAGGACGTTCGATTTTGAGTTTCGGAGAGTTTTGGGACACTTAGTCCCTAAATGAGAGCTTAAGTGTTGGAAAGTTTCCCGTTGTCGGAACAGTGTGAAGACGGCCTCGGAATGGAAATCCGATAATTCCGTTAGCTCCGTTAGGTGATTTCGGGTTTAGGGGCGTGGTCAGATTATGTTTTGGAGGTCCGTAGCTAATTTAGGCTTGAAATGTCGAAAGGTCGAATTTTGAAGTTTCCGCTTCGATAGTGAGATTTTGATCCGAGGGTTGGAATGGAATTCTGAGAGTTTCAACAGTTCCGTTATGTCATTTGGGATGTGTGTGCAAAATTTTGGTCATTCGGACATGGTTTAGTTGGGTTTTTTACTCGAAAAGCGGA
>NW_017671255.1:130960-242156 GCF_001879085.1 Nicotiana attenuata | reverse complement strand
GAGAGAGATAACAATGAGGATCAAGCAGAGTCATAACAGCGAGTCAGACCCAGCGCAAACACAACTTATAGCAAATTCGAGTGCCAAAACAAAGAAGGCAACCTCCCTCGAACAATACCCAGCAACCAGTTTTTTAGAAATTGAAATCAAAACATGGTGTTCCAACCAGTCTAAACACGATTTCACTCCCAATGCAAACTCCAACAACTCAAAAATCAGACCTTAAAGCCAAAATTTCAATCCATTTTTAATCCTTAAATGAACCCAAAAAAAGATTCAGAGGTTAAAGAAAACTTCAGGAAATCAAGGCAGGAGCAATGGGAATAGTAATTTTCTCTTAGAGATTTAACCGCCTAGAGTTTTTTCCAGGGTTTTTCCCTTGTTCCCTCTCCTTGAACACCCAAGTAACAATCCTTTAATTAGCAAGTTACTAAGGGCAAACTTCAGTCTTTTATTTTTACCTTTTAGTCCCTTTTTATTTTTATATTAACTAAAGTTACTCCCTAAATTCCCTGATTGTTACCAAGAAATTGCTACCAGGATCAGAATTGCCATTCAAGCCCCCGACCTAGAACTTCTAGGAGCTTCCTCAATTCAGTACCTGACAAGATTCTTCTTAAAACAATTTACTCGAGCATTCTCACTGCGCCATTTACATATAGATTCCATTGATTATCGTCACTTCTAGGTTAAGCACTCTAGGAATCAAAGATGGGGCTACTGCAACTTAGCAGTACCCACATTCACGGACATATAAAGAAACAAACCCAAATTAACTTCAATTCATAAATGAGATACGTAATGGACCAAAACACATATAGACGAGCCCAAACATGGAATTTAAATACTGGAAGAAGAAGAAAGGTCCAAACACATTTAACTTGCTGAAAATTATATAATCCCGACTTAAATTTTAAACATAATGCCGAAGTATATTACTAGCATTTGAACAGAAGAAAAAGAAATTGAAAAGGAGCAGAACGCCAACGATCATTATCGCAGGACATTGTGACGAAGGGAGGGGAGAGAGACGAACTCAAACAGAGAGTTATTTGATAAGAAAGAAGAAAAGAAATAGAGAGAAGCAGAGAAAAATACCTAATAAAATTGAAATTCTGGAAGACATCGTGCATCGGACTGATGACCTCAAATTGAGTCGAGAACTGCCATGCCAATCTCTCATTCTTACTAGAATATGTCGATTAGCATGGGTTTTAAACTCATTAACGGCCCGGAAAAGATTTGACTCAAACTCCGGCATTGACCCAATTTCGATTGGAAATTCGAAGAGCTCCAGGGGTGTTTTAAATGAGGATGAGTGGGGTATGGTGTTCGGGAGAGACGGGGGTTCAAGGGTATGAATTTGAGAGCGATTGGGTGGCGGCGGCGCCGGACACGGCGGAGGCGGCTGCTAGGTTTCGATTATTCGAGCAATTTGGGTTGGGATTTTGAGGGAAACGGGGCGTGGATTTGAAAGAGAAGGGCGAGGTTGCTCAAGTGGTGTTAATTTGGGGGTATTTGGACAATCGCTGCCGGCGGAGGCGATTTCCGGCCGCAATTTGCGGTGGTAGGCGGCGGAATTAGGGTTTCTTGATAAGAAGGTGAGAGAGACGAGAGGGTAAGGGGGTTCTGAGAGGGGTAGGGGTCCGTTTGGACAATCATATAGTTTTTGATCTAGGCTTCTCTCCGTTGGATTAAGAAACCTAGACGGCTAGGATCATTTGGGGACTAACTACATCGTTTTAGGTTATGGGGAACTGGACCGGGTTGTGACGCGGGTCTTGGGCTGGGTAGGCTAATCTGGACGGGTTTGGGTTTAATTAATTGGGCTGGAGGGAATTTGGTTGGCCACAGCCCAATATTTGGGCATTTTTAATCAAAGACTCCACTTCTTTTAACCTTCTATTCATTTTTTCTCATTTTTTCCTCATTTTTAGATTTTTGTGTTAATATAAAAATTAAACTAAAAAAGACCTGATTTAATTCCAAAACTAAAACTAATTATTTTTCCAAAAATTAATTGAGTCCCTAACTTAAAAAAGCTATGACAAAATCGAAAATTAAAAAGGTAAAATGCAGGAAGAGCTATTTTTTGGTGTTTTTCTTCATTAATTAAATATTCATCCTAAGTAAAAAAATTAGGTCCTAAATGCAAATGCACTATTTTTTGTTTTTTTTTCTATCAATTAAACATGCACACAAAAATGCAAACAAACACAAAATTATGCAATTAATTCCTAAAAAATTAAGTAAATTAAAGGAAAAATCCTAATTTGAAATTCCTCGTAAGGAGTAAATTCACGCGAGGCAAAATCACGTGCTCACAGACACGGAGACCACCAGTCATACCAATATCACATACCAAAATCTAGCATACTAAGCAACAAGGATCCACTCGGTCTCCAAACCCCCCAAATTATCACATAAGACCGATATACACGGTCCACAACCACGACCTACCTGCTTATGAGAACTCCCAGTCCCCAATTCCATACAGCACGGCATCACAATATCCGATCCCAACTCCACCGTCCGAATATACAAACATACCTCTAATATCCCAATCATCCAATGAGAGGTACTCCTATAATTCTTCTGTGCCCCAAGCAAACTCGAATATCAGCAGTCGATCAAACAAGAGAGTGCCGCAATACTAATGAAGTATCCTCAACTCAACAACCACACCAATCAGTGATCTCATTATTCTAGTCATCTGAAACTGTCCATGCTGCCTAAGAATCTGTGACTTCCTTTTAAAAACTGAACCGTGACCTTACACATGCCAATCTCAATCCTACACCACATACCGCATATACCATACCACCCTAGGATAAACATGAAGGACTTCATATCCTTCCGAGCCACAAGCAGCTACGTACTCAACATAGCCAAGAGCTTTCCATTGATCCCATCTAGAATAAAAATCACTATTCCTCACATGCTCCTTACGCCGTAGAAAATATACCTCTCTAATACGGGTTAAACAATCAGAACCTGCGACCATTTCAACAAAACTAAATCCGATCAGGAGACTGTATTTCGCAGCGAACTCCACTTGCTATCGCGAGATCACCAAAACCAAGAGCATTGCAACACATCGGAATACTGGGACATGAAACTCATTTACCTCGTAAGCGTCATAAAAACAATCATATCCTTACAGTACATGCAGATCATCGGCTACTAACAGTTATCACGATGCATATCCGATATACCTGTCTGATTTATTCAACTCTGTATCTACGTAGCCTTCTTGCAATAGATACAAACTCCAGAAACATGCGAGAGCCCATGCATCACAACATGACAAAGGTCAAGGCGAGACCTCTAACATAAAACCACTTCATGAGGCTTCGCGCAAGCGAGCAACCTACGAATTATAGAGACTCCCTACGTAGAAAACCACGAGACTCACCTTAAGGACTACCCTGCGCGGATATATACTCTTCATTCCCTGCAATGCCCAAACATCTCCGACATAAGTCACTTGCGTCCGTACTATAGAACTTAGAGACAGATACAAGAAATACTACGTAGTCATACACCCCATAAAACCATATCGCTACCATATACCATTTCTGAATTCCACATTATATACGTAAATCTTGAACCCAATAGAACATTCTCGAGAGTCATCCACTCCTACTTAGTCACACATTAACTTAGAACCCACGACCGGACGACCAGTGCTCCAATAGCACTCCAACACCACAGATGCAGTAATTAACAGATATGCATACAATGCAAACGTCATGATTCTAGCCGTAAGACATCTTTTACCAATAACAATCAAGTCATTCCACGATTCTCATACACCCATAGAGCATAACATAACTTATAAATTTCCTTTACTTGAACCATCCTCGACCTCAACCTCCGTAAACCATAACTGATTCACCGATACGCCTCAAACTGGAAACCATCATAGATACAAACCGCAATCACTAAAGCAGACCTCCCCACTTGGCTCGAAGCCATAGATCACAAACACACAAGAACTCATAATGAATATACCTTATTACTGCCATAGTACCGTAGTGAGATTGAACTAATTCTTCATAAGCTCGTGCAACACAGACATCTAGTACTTCAAATCTTCTGCAATTCTCGCATTCAACCCTCGTAATAGTCAGCCCACTCTCTTAAGCGATCAAAATTCAATGCCCCAAAGACAAGACCTTTCTCGTTCATTCAGTTATCGTGAAACACATCTCAGAGTCACATCAACACTCATCACGTAATATCCAGCCATCACTTCCTTAATAGGGACACAATCGAACATATAGGACCCAGAGATAAACCGACCATTGAAGCTCGTAACGGCAAAGATAGCAGGAGACGGACACCAAGTCACGGGCAAACAGTCTCGCCATATCTAAATACCACATCACAAGCCAGAGCTCAGCAGTAGTGCATTTCAGCCTTAGCATCAGACGGCCAACTCAACACACCAGAGATACTCACCACGCACGACGATCACGGGAATCAGCCCAAGCCATCGACTGCCACACTGGTAATCGAGCGCGAGCGTACACATGCGCGCATATGAATCGTGGAAAGGAATTCAAAAAGAGTCTGCATTTCAAGCTGAATCAAGGGCGGCACAGACATAGAATCTATAGAATGTGAAGTTTACGCTAAAGGGTTACTGGCCCCCAGAGAGATAAGGCAGTCAGATATTCCGTACCGATCCGCGAGACTCTACTAAACCTGCTCATGACTCGCGCGGCCCATGTAACCTGGCTCTAGAGTGTATCCACGGTCGGATATATCTATCCGACCCAAAACGCAGCAACTCGCGACTCACGTTAGATAGGGTGTGCTTCTCGTGAAGAGCCAGCCCGACACAAAACCCCAGTTTCAATTAACAGATGTAATGATCATTAGTCAAGCCATTAATAATGCATAAAATCCCAAACTAAAGCGAAAATATTACAACTGCAGAAAACAAACACACGCGACATCGGGATCGATCATACAGGGTCAGAGCATCTACGAAGGTTTGAACACAACTAAGAGTGCATGATCACAAAATTCTCGGAGAGACCTACATGAGTCTCTCAAGTATAGACAAGAGGGAAGAAAAAAGCAGTGCTAGAAATGCCGGGCTGCTAACCTTGTGCTGCGGATAAGTCTCTCATGATCAGCAACTCATGCCCACGGGAGGGGTGTATGTTCAGGACCAAAGCAGCCCAGCTACCAATGTCAATAAGCGTCCCAATATGCTGATATGCACAGCCAAGGTGCATCGCGGAGTTAAGAGGGAGTATGTAGCAGACGCCAACATCATGAAGTAATAAAAGTAACTGAAAGCTAAGAAGTTAGTAGAACACTAACCACGTCATAACGCTACAGCAAATACAGTACGTTTCCCAAAACAGTACAGAATATATTATTACTCTGTAAAATCATGCTCAATTTCAAGTATAAAAACCTTTTTTAACAACTTTCAATAGTTTCAAAACGAGTGATAAAAATAGTGATAAAAAAGATAGGAAAACGTAACATAAACAGCCCCTCGGGAAAAAAATGTACATAAACCGCCCCTCGGCTACCTCACAAATCACTCGTAATTAGCCCTCGAGACATATCATGAATCAAGAACCGCCCCTCGGGCAACATAGATACAAGAACAACTCCTAGGGCTTCAATATGAAACAACAACAGCCCCTCGGGTACAACACTCCATTCACACACAGAGGTACCGCGCTCACTGGGGGTGTACAAACTTTCGGGAGGGGCCCCTTATGGCCCAAGCGCAATAATAAGCCATCTCATGGCATAATCAACAGGCTCTCGGCCTTATATCAATCACACGCCACCTCGTCGGCATAATAAACCCGCCTGTCGGCCTCTCATATAGTCATAATCAGGAACCACATGGCTCGCGCGACCCGAATCACTAACGCTCATCTATAGACAACACACAGGCCCTCGGCCTTACTCAGTCAGAATCTCCACAAGCTACACGAGCAACAGTAAAACAATTACTCGGCTCAAATCATTTATGAATCAAAAGAGTGAATAAAACTGAGTTTATGAAAACAGTAAGAACATGGTATGACCAAGTGTAAACATTAAACCAAAACAGTGAGGAAGAACAAGTAGCTGTAACAACAATACCATACGTGCGCACAAGGCCCAGACTACACGACATTTAGCCACAACAACTAATATTTTCCAAAATATAACAATATTAATAGTTTTTCAAGTAAAATTACGCGACTTAATACTCGTACGGTTGTAACGACCCGGCCGTCATTTTTGGAATTTACGCCCTGATCCCTATTAACTGCTTTCCTGACGTTTATTTCTGCTATTCTATTTTCCAGGACGTTTCGATTTGAGTTTCGGAGAGTTTGGACACTTAGTCCCTAAATGAGAGCTTAAGTGTTGGAAAGTTTCCCGTTGTCGGAACAGTGTGAAGACGGCCTCGGAATGGAAATCCGATAATTCCGTTAGCTCCGTTAGGTGATTTCGGGTTTAGGGGCGTGGTCAGATTATGTTTTGGAGGTCCGTAGCTAATTTAGGCTTGAAATGTCGAAAGGTCGAATTTTGAAGTTTCCGCTTCGATAGTGAGATTTTGATCCGAGGGTTGGAATGGAATTCTGAGAGTTTCAACAGTTCCTTTATGTCATTTGGGTGTGTGTGCAAAATTTAGGTCATTCGGACATGGTTAGTTGGGGTTTTTTATCAAAAGCGGAATTCAGAGGATTTTAGAAACTTAGGCTTGAATCTGATGTGTTTTGGTTATTTTGATGTTGTTTGGAGTATTTTGAAGATTGTTACAAGTTTGAATAAGTATATTAGGTGATGTTTGTGCTTTTGGTTGAGGTCCAGGGGCCTCGGGGTGATTTCGGTATGGTTAACGGAGAGTTGAGGAAATGTAGCAGCTGCTGTATTTTGTTTTGCCTGCTTCTGGTACTTTCGCATCTGCGGTTTGGGGACCGCAGATGCGGCACCATAGAAGCGACTAAGGAGACCGCAGAAGCGGATTTTTGCCTTTTCTTCAGGTTCCGCAGATGCGGAAGGAATACCGCAGAAGTGGTGGCGTATCTGCGGAAGGGTAATCGCAGATGCAGATGTCTGGTCAATTAATGATGTCGCAGATGCGACTAAGTCTCCACAGAAGCGGGACTGCAGATGCGGTCCTTGGACCGCAAATGCGGAATTAGCTGGGCAAAGAACATATAAATAGTTGCCTTCCCGACGAAATTGAGCCATTCTTTCACCATTTTCATCCGGGTTTGAAGCTTTTGAGAGAGATTTTTGAGGAAAAACAAAGGGGAATCACTTGGAGGTAACGTCCTTGAGAGATGTCAGTATGGATACTCCTTCTGTTGATTCAGTCCCAGTGGTACGGGATTTCCCTGATGTGTTTCCAGCTGATCTTCCAGGCATGCCACCCAATAGAGACATTGATTTTGGCATTGATCTGTTGCCGGGCACTCAGCCCACTTCTATCCCTCCGTATCGTATGGCTCCTCCTGAGTTGAAGGAGTTGAAGGAGCAATTACAGAATTACTTGATAAGCGTTTCATTCGGCCCAATGTATTGCCTTGGGGTGCCCTGTGTTATTTGTGAAAGAAGAAGGATGGTTCTATGCGCATGTGTATTGATTACCGCCAGTTGAATAAGGTGACAGTGAAGAACTGCTATCCTTTGCCTCGTATTGATGACCTGTTCGACCAGTTGCAGGGTGCTTGTGTGTTTTCTAAGATTCACTTGCATTCAGGCTATCATTAGTTGAAGATTCGGGAGCCAGATATCCCGAAGACTGCCTCAGGACTCGTATGGTCATACGATAACCTTGTCATGTCAATTTGGGCTGACTAATCCTCCAGCAGCCTTCATGCCATCTGATGCACAAGTGTTTTTCCGGCCAATAATCTTGATTCATTCGTGATCGTTTTTTATTGATGACATTCTGGTATATTCCCGGAGTTTCGGGAAGATCATGAGCAGCACCTGAGGACAGTGCTCCAGGCTTGAGAGAGAAGAAGCTTGTATGCTAAGTTCTCCAAAATGTGAGTTTTGGTTGGATTCCGTGCATTTTTGGGTCATGTGGTTCTCGATGAGAAGGGTATTTAGGTGGATCCGAAGAAAGTGGAAGGCCGGTGCAGAGTTCTGGCCCAGACCATCCTCAGCTACAGAGTCCCTAGATTTTTTGCTTGGCGCGTTATTAACCGGTCGATTTGTTTAGGTGTTTTTCATCTATTGCAGCACCTCAATGACCAGACTGACCCAGAAGGGTGCCCTTTGTTCCCAGTGGAATGGAAGAGTTGAGAGGAGAGCTTCGAAGCTCAAGACAGCCCTGACTATAGCCCTAGTTTTGATATTTGCGTACCAGTTCGGGTCTTATAACTGTCTATTGTGAATCCTCGAGGTTGGCCTTGGAGCTATTAATGCAGGACGGTAGGGTGATTGCCTATGCGTCCAGCAGTTGAAGATACATGAGAAGAACTATCCCTATCCATGATCTTGAGTTTAGCTGCCATTGTTTCATGCCTTGAGATCTGGCGTCATTAACTTGTACGGTGTGCCTTGTGAGATATTTACTGATCAAACCGAGTTTTTGCAGCATCTGTTCAAGCAAGAAGGACCTTAATTTTGCGTCAGAGGAGATGGCTAGAGGCTGCTGAAGGATTATGACATCACTATCCTGTTATCATTGGGCAAAGGCCAATGTGGTGGCCGATGCTTGAGCCGCCGGGCAGAGAAGTTTGGGGAGTTTTGGCTTATTACAGCAGTAGAGCTTTATTGGGGCGTGGATGTTCAGGCCCTAAGCAGGCCAGTTTGTGAAGATTGGATCTTTCGAAGCGCCAGTTCGGGTTCTAAGCTTGTGTGGGGTCTCTCGGTCTTCCTTGTTCGATCATGATCCGGGAGCGTCAGTTTAATGACCATCATTGCTTGTCCTCAAGGACAAAGTGTTGCCATGGCGGATGCTCGAGATCTGACTATTGGTGCTGACGGAGTAACTGAGGATGCAGGGTCGAAGTTTGCTGTAACCCAATGTTGATGGGTTCGGAGAGTTGATTCTAGAGGAGCCCATAGTTTGCAGTAGTCCATTCATCCGGGTGGCCGCACGATGTACCAGGATTTGAGCAGCACTACTGGTGGAGCGGATGAAGAAGGATATAGTTGGGTTTGGGGTAGCTCAGTGCCTTAATTGTCAGGCAGGTAAAGTTATGGCACAGAAGACCGGGTGGGATTGCTTCAGCAGATAGAGATTCCTGAGTGGAAGTGGAGTTGGATCACCATGGACTTCGTAATCTGGCTCCCACGGACTTTGAGGAAGTTCGATGCTCATTTTGGTTATTGTGGACTCGGCTGACCAAAGTCCGCGCATTTCATCCCTGGTTTCTACCTATTTCCTTCGGAGTGGTTGGCGGAGATTTATATCCGGAGATTTGTCCGTTTGGCATGGTATTCCAGTTTCCATCACTTTCAGAGAGAGGTACTTTCAGTTTACATACGCAATTCTGGAGACCGTACAGCAGGAGTTGGGTACTCGGGTGGAGTTGAGCACAACATTTTTTAGCCTCAGACGGACGGATAGTCCGAGCGCCACTATTTCAGATTCTTTGAGGATATGCTCCGGTGCGGTGTGTGATTGAGTTTTGGGAGTTCTTGGGATCAGATTCTTGCCATTGCGGAGTTTGCCTACAACAAGCTATCAGTCCAGGCATTCAGATGGCACCGATATGGGCCTATATGGTAGGTCGATGTAGATCTCCGGGGGTTTGTTCGAGCCAGGTTGATGCCAGAATTATTGGGCACAGACTTGGTTTTAGGATACTTTGGAGAGAGTTCAAGGTGATTCAGGATAGAACTCCGTAAAGTACAGCCTAGTCCAGACAGAAGAGTTACGCGGACCGGAAGGTTCGTGATGTTTCCTATATGGTTGGAGAGCGGGTTCTGCTTCGGGTTTCGCCTATGAAGGGCGTTATGAGATTTGGGAAGAAGGGGAAGTTGAGTCTGAGGTTTATTGGCCCTTTTGAGATATTGAGGCGTGTTGGGGAGGTTGCTTACGAGCTTGCCTTACCTCCCAGCTTGGCAGGAGTTCATCCAGTTTTTCATGTTTCGATGCTCCGGAGGTATCACGGTGATCCGTCACACGTGTTAGATTTCAGCTCAGTACAGTTGGAAAAGGATCTATCTTATGTTGAGGAGCCAGTGGCAATATTGGACAAGCAGGTCAGGAAACTGAGGTCAAAGAACATTGCATCAGTGAAGGTTCAGTGGCGGGGTCAGCCGGTCGAGGAGGCGACCTGGGAGACCGAGCAGGATATGCGCAGCCAGTACCCTCATCTTTTCACTACTTCAGGTATGTCTTTGTGCTCGTTCGAGGACGAACGAATGTTTAAGTGTGGGAGGATGTAACGACCCGGCCGGTTATTTTTGGAATTTACGCTCCGATCCCCTATTAATTGCTTTCCCCAAGTTTATTTCTGCTATTTCGATTTGCCGGGACGTTCGGTTTTGAGTTTCGGAGAGTTTTGGGACACTTAGTCCCTAAATGAGAGCTTAACTGTTGGAAAGTTGCTCGTAGTCAGAACAGTGTGAAGACTGCCTCGGAATGGAAATCCGATGGTTCCGTTAGCTCCGTTAGGTGATTTTAGGTTTAGGGGCGTGGTCGGATTGTGTTTTGGAGGTCCGTAGCTAATTTAGGCTTGAAATGCCGAAAGGTCGAATTTTGAAGTTTTCGGTTCGATAGTGAGATTTTGATCCGAGGGTCGGAATGGAATTCTGAGAGTTTCAGTAGTTCCGTTATGTCATTGAGATGTGTTTGCAAAATTTCAGGTCATTCGTACGTGGTTTAGTTGGGTTTTTGATCAAAAGCGAAATTTGGAGGATTTTAGAAACTTAGGCTTGAATCCGATGTGTCTTGGTTATTTTGATGTTGTTTGGAGTGTTTTGAAGATTGGTACAAGTTTGAATAAGGTATTAGGTGATGTTTGTGCTTTTGGTTGAGGTCCCGGGGGCCTCGGGGTGATTTCGGATGGTTAACGGGGAGTTGAGGAAATGTAGCAGTTGCTGTATTTTTTTGCTGCTTCTGGTATTTTCGCATCTGCAGTTTGGGGACCGCAGATGCGGCACCACAGAAGCGACTAAGGAGACCGCAGAAGCGGATTTTCGCCTTTTCTTCAGGTTCCGCAGATGCGGAAGGAATACCGCAGAAGCGGTGGCGCATCTGCGGAAGGGTAATCGCAGATGCGGATGTCTGGTCAATTAATGAAAGTCGCAGATGCGACTAAGTCTCCGCAGAAGCGGGACCGCAGATGCGGTCCCTGGACCGCAAATGCGGAATTAGCTGGGCAGAACATATAAATAGTTGCCTTTGCGTAATTGAGTCATTCTTTCACCATTTTCATCCGGGTTTGAAGCTTTCGAGAGATTTTTGAGGAAAACAAAGGGGAATCACTTGGAGGTAACGTCCTTGACTTCATAACTCGTTTTTATGTGATTAAAGACCTAATTAGTGATGAGAAATTTGGGAAAAATGGGTAATTAGGGCTTGAGTTTAGGAGGCCTTTAAATGAGGATTTGAGGGGTCATTGGACCCCGATTTCAGTGTTCTTGTTATGTATAGACTCGTGAGAGTACGAGGTTTCTGAAAACGTAAATTTTACCCGATTCCGAGACGTGGGCCTGAGGGGTGTTTTGGTTATTTTACCTAATTTCGCGTATTAGCTTAGAATTTAATTATAGAATCAGTTACTTGAAGTGTTATTTACATTATGAAATTTAATTGAATAGATTCGGGCCATTTGGAGTCGGATACTCGTGGCAAAGGTGTGGTTTCGGGTTGACTTGCACTTGTTCGAGGTAAGTGACTTGTCTAATCTTGTGTGGAGGACTTTTCCCCTTAGGATTGATATTGTGGTAATTGAAATGCCTCGTACGTGAGGTGACGAGCGCGTACTTGTGCTAATTGTTGGAAATCCGGTTTTTTCTTTAAAAATAGCCTTGAATTGTGTTCTTCCTTTTTTTGCTTACACTGTTTGGACAGTAAAGCTGTTGTAGCTTAGAGAAACATGTCTACTTGACTAAATTGCTCTATTTGCCTTAACTGCCTTAATTGTATTACGTGATCATGCTAGGTTAGGATTACCTGCTTCACTTTGATATGAAATTGATTGGGTTGAATTCTTGTTGTTGCTGTGTATTTACTTTGGGACTATGGAACGGTATTCCGGGTGATCCCCCAGCACTTTTACTTTGGGACTACGGGACGGTATCCCGGGAGCTCCCCTATATATTTACTTTGGGACTATGAAACGGTATTCCGGGAGATCCCCCTGCACTTTTACTTTGGGACTACGGGACGGTATCCCGGGAGCTCCCCTGTATGTTTACTTTGGGACTACAGAATTGTATTCCGGGAGATTCCCCTGCACATTTATGCGTTGGACTACGGGACTGCACCCGGGAGATCCATTGGAGATGATATTTATATTTGGGGACTACAGGACGGTATCCTGGGAGATCCCCGGTTGTTATCTTGGAGCTGAGTTGTGTTCTTTTACTGTGTTTTACTTGCCTCTGTGATAGTTGATGTTGTCTTTTACATCTTGTGTTACTCACTTACACTGTTATTTCACACTGTTAAACCTTATATCTTATTTAACCTCAGTAGGGCCCTGACCTTCCTCGTCACTACCCAACCGAGGTTAGGCTTGGCACTTACTGAGTACCGTTGTGGTGTACTCATGCCCTTCCTGCGCATGTTTTTCATGTGCAGATCCAGGTACCTCTACTCAGGCTTATCATTCTTGAGGCGAGGCGATTCTACGGGACTTCGAGGTATATCTGCCGCGTCCGCAGACCGAGGAGTCTCTTTCTATTCTTTCATTTAGTGTTTAGCCCTTATGTACTTTATGTTCTTGATTAGATATTCCGGAGATTAGAGCTATGTAGCACTACTGGAAAATGGCAGAATTCCAACCGTCAAAACGGTCGGAAATCGGTCAGAAATCACGAATTTTGACTACTTTCCGACCGAAATTGGTCGGTCGGAAAACAGTTGGTCGGAAATCAATTTCCGACCGAATCTGTCGGTGATTTCCGACCAAAGTTGTCAGAAAAATATTCTCAAATTTCCGACCAAAGTGGTCGGAATTTACCGACCGAATTAGTCGAAATAGTATAAATAAAAATAATTATTGATTTAAAATTAAATAATAAAAATATATAATTTTCGACCGAATCGGTCGGAAATTAATAATTAAAAAATAAATTTTATTTAATTTCCGACGGAATCCGTCCAAAACGGTTAAATATTAAATATTTTAAAAATAAATTTGGGCAGTTGTCCGACTGTTTCTGTCGGAAATCAGTCGGAATTTTCTGTAAAACTGGCCAGAATTTTGCCCAATTTTGAGCTACACCACCTGTCAAACTATTACAAAACAATAACACCAACAATACCAACCATTAACACAATCTAAACCAACAATTCCAACCATTAACACAATCTAAACCAATAATACCAATCATTAACACAACTTAAACCAACAATACCAACTATAAAAACCTAACTATTTTGGGCATAAAAACATCCAAATAGTAGTCCACATTGAATTTTAAAAACAAAACATAAAGTTGTCTCTCGCAATCAAGTTTACCAATCAACCAAAACATCACACCTAAACTACTACACATTAGATTCAGTTTATTCATCCTCATCATCAGATAGATCATGCCCATGTTTTCTCATGAATTTTGCATCTTAACAAATGTTCCGAATTGGGAGTCCATTTGTTGATTCAAATCACGAATTTTCTTTCTCATATCTTCCATATGTTCTTGATTTTAAGAATAAGAAGAATTGGCTAAGAGTGAGTTTGAATGACCTGTAGGTCAACGTACTCCAAGTTCGTAGATTCTGCCTTTGTTTGCTCCACCTGCTGCCTCTGTCCACAANAGATTTGGGCCATTTGGAGTCGGATACTCATGGCAAAGGCGTGGTTTCGGGTTGACTTGCACTTGTTCGAGGTAAGTGGCTTGTCTAACCTTGTGTGGGGGACCTTTTCCCCTTAGGATTGATATTGTGGTAATTGAAATGCCTCGTACGTGAGGTGACGAGCGCGTACTTGTGCTAATTGTTGGAAATCCGGTTTTTCTTTAAAAATAGCCTTGAATTGTGTTCTTCCTTTTCTTGCTTACACTGTTTGGACATTAAACCTGCTGTAGCTTAGAGAAATATGTATACTTGACTAAATTGCTCTATTTGCCTTAACTGCCTTAATTGTATTACGTGAATCATGCTAGGATAGGATTACCTGCTTCACTTTGATATGAAATTGATTGGGTTGAATTCTTGTTGTTGCTGTGTATTTACTTTGGGACTATGGAACGGTATTCCGGGAGATCCCGCTGCACTTTTACTTGGGGACTACGGGACGGTATCCCGGGAGCTCCCCTGTATGTTTACTTTGGGACTACGGAATTGTATTTCCGGGAGATTCCCCTGCACATTTATGCGTTGGACTACGGGACTGCACTCGGGAGATCCACTGGAGATGATATTTTTATTTGGGGACTACAGGACGGTATCCTGGGAGATCCCCGGTTATTATCTTGGAGTTGAGTTGTGTTCTTTTACTGTGTTTTACTTGCCTCTGTGATAGTTGATGCTGTCCTTTACATCTTGTGTTACTCACTTACACTGTTATTTCACACTGTTAAACCTTATATCTTATTTAACCTCAGTAGGGCCCTGACCTTCCTCGTCACTACCCAACCGAGGTTAGGCTTGGCACTTACTGAGTACCGCTGTGGTATACTCATGCCCTTCCTGCGCATGTTTTTCATGTACAGATCCGGGTACCTCTACGCAGGCTTATCATTCTTGAGGCGAGGCAATTCTACGGTACTTCAAGGTATATCTGCCGCGTCCGCAGACCGAGGAGTCTCTTTCTATTCTTGTATTTAGTGTTTAGCCCTTCTGTACTTTATGTTCTTGATTAGACATTCCGGAGATTAGAGCTATGTAGTATTTTTATCAGCTTGTGGATCCGTGAGTTTTCGGGTTTTGGGATACTGTATCAGACTTTTGAAAGTTGTGTGTATATGCCAAGCAGCATTTAAATACTATTTCTTTCAGTTATTCGGCTTTTGATTATTTATTCCACAAGATTAGTTGTTTTTCCGCATTGTTAGGCTTACCTAGTCGTAGAGACTAGGTGCCGTCACGATAGTTCACGGAGGGCGAACTGGGGTCGTGACATACGGGATGTACCAAGTCACAATCCCTAACGGTGCACGACCCCACGCTCGTCATCTAGCGTGTGCGTCACCTCAAAGTAGCACAACGATGTGAAATCCGGGGTTTCATACCCTCAGAACAGTATTTACAATCATTACTTACCTCTATCAGGTACGAACTCTAGCCCGCGATGCCTTAGCCTCTCGAATCGGCCTCCAAATGCTCCAAATCTAACCAAACACAGATTTATACCATCAAAATATGCTAAGAGAACAAAGCCCACTCGAAAATATCCAATTTATACCAAAAATCCCGAAATTGGCCAAACCCGGCCCCCGGGTCCACGTCTCAGAATCCGATAAAAATCACACCAATAGAATCCTTACACTCTCACGAGTTTGTACATACCAAAAACATCAAAATCGGACCTCAAATGGCCCCTCAAATCCTCAATTTACACCCTCCAAATTCAAGCCCTAATTCCCTAATGTTAGGCTTTAAATTCCATATATTTCATGTTAAAACAAGTAAGAATCAACATAGGATCGAGTATTAAGTCCGAAATTCTTACCTCCAAGAAGTTATCTTTGGTTCCCTCTTCAATCTCCCTCAACAAGCTCCAAAACCGAGTAAAAAATGGTGAACTTAGGCCAAAAGTCGCGAAAATGGCCTTTTAAAACATTCTGCCCAGCACTTAAAATCTCTTAATCGCGATCGCGGGACCTCCATCGCGATCGCGAAGCACAAGCTTCCCAGATCCCAAATTTACTCTACGCGAACGCGGTTCCTCCCACGCGAACACAATGCTCAGACATCTTACACTTACGCGATCGCGAACAAGGGACCGCGTTCGCGATGCACAAACTCGCGGTCAACCTCTGGTCCACTTAACCTTACGCGAACGCGACCTTCCACACGCGTTCGCGAACAATAACCTCACAGCCTCACGCGATCGCATCTCCAACTTCGCGAACGCGAAGAACAATCTAAACTGCCCCTACAAAAGCTCGTACGCGATTGCGAGCCTCCTGACGCGATCGCGAAGAAGAAAAACCTACAACAGAACTGAAGCTAAAATCTGCAACTTTTCAGCATGCAATTTGATCCGTTTAACCACCCGAAACTCACCCGAGGCCCTCGGGACCTCAACCAAACATGCCAACATATCCCATAACCTCATTCAAACTTGTTCCAACCTTTGGAACGCTCCAAACAACATCAAAACACCAAATTCACATCGGATCCAAGCCTAAGAATCCCAAAAACTTCCAAATTCTGCTTTCGATCAAAAAGTCTATCAAACCTTGTCCGAATGACCTAAAATTTTGCACACACGTCACAAATGACACAACGGACCTACTCCAACTTCCGGAATTCCATTCCGACCCCTATATCAAAATCTCACCTATCAACCGAAAATCGCCGAAATTCCAATTTCGCCAATTCAAGCCTAAATATACTCCGGGCTTCCAAAACACATTCCGATCATGCTCCTAAGTCTCAAATCACCGAACGGAGCTAACCAAATCATAAAAATTCCAATCCGAGGTCATATACCAACAAGGCAAAACTTGGTCAAACCTTTCAAATTTTAAGCTTCAAACTGAGAACTGTTCTTCCAAATCCATTCCGATTAGCCTGACAACCAAACCGACGATTCACATAAGTCATAATACATCACACGGGGCTAGTCATTTCCGAGAACTAGCGAGCGAAGTGCAAAAGATCAAAATGATCGGTCGGGTCGTTACATGAAGTGAACCGGGAAAAGCTTGGTAAACC
The DNA here is from genome assembly GCF_001879085.1 of Nicotiana attenuata. NCBI lineage: Eukaryota > Viridiplantae > Streptophyta > Magnoliopsida > Solanales > Solanaceae > Nicotiana > Nicotiana attenuata. The sequence goes on along the minus strand of NW_017671255.1, from coordinate 225,163 downwards.
TATCCAATCTCCACAAGGCCTCAAAAGACATAGCTTGTAGCGACCCGGCCGGTCGTTTCATGAGTTACTGCCCCATTTTCCATATTTTTGCTTCTTTATATGTTGTTCAGCTGTATTTTATCATATCATGTTGGTTGTTCTGTGTTCGGAGTGGTCTCGGAGGAATGAGACACTTAGTCTCTTATTCAGAAGATTAAGTTGGAAAAGTTAACTGGATGTTGACTTATGTGTAGAAGGTCTCGAATGTGAATTCTGATGGTCCAGATTGCTTTGTTAGGTGATTTTGGACTTAGGAGCATGTTCGGAATGTAATTTGGAGGTCCGTGGTAGATTTAGGCTTGAATTGGCGAAATTGGAAATTTGGCATTTTCCGGTCGGCAGTGGAAATCTTGATATCGGGGTCGAATGGAATTCCGAAAACTGGAGTAGGTCCGTTGTGTCATTTGTGATGTGTGCGCGAAATTTCAGGTCATTCGGATGAGGTTTGATAGGTTTTGGCATCGTTTGCGGAATTCGGAAGTTTGGAAATCCTTAGGCTTTAATCCGAGGGTGATTTGGTATTTTGATGTTGTTTTGAGTGTTCCGAAGGTTGGAATAAGTTTGAATGGTGATATGTGACTTATTTGTATGTTTGGTTGAGGTCCCGAGGGCCTCCGGTTGATTTCGGGAGGTTGACGGATCAAAGATGGGATTTGAGGAAGTGCTAAAGAATTTCCTTCAGCTGTCATAACCGCACCTGCAGAGTGGGGATCGCAGGTGCGGTCCGCAGAAGCGAGGGAGCAGCCGTAGATGCGGCCAATGGTGAGAAGGGCAGGAGCCATAGATGCGCACATGGGACCGCACCTGCGAGATCGCAGATGCGGGATCTTGACCGCAGAAGCGGTTTTCGAGGGTTAAGTGAAAACCGCACGTGCGATGGATTTTCCACAGGTGCGGCGTCGCAGAAGCAACTTATGGACCGCAGATGCGGAAGTTCTGGGCAGAAAGTATATAAGATCTCCTTCGCGAATTTCAGTCCATCTTCCACTATTTTTGGACGATTTTGGAGCTCCAAGCAGTGATTTCAAGAGGGAATCGAGGGGTTTCAGTGAGGTAAGCTACTTGGGCTTTGTATTTTGTGTTTGTGATGATTTTTCCACTACCTAATCATGAAATTAGTGGGGAATTTGGGGTGAAGTTAAAGGTTAGGGCTTGAGTTTTGGAGAGGTTTGATTGGGGATTTGAGGGGCCATTTGAGGTCCGATTTTGACGGTTTTTGTATGTATAGACTCGGGAGTGAAAGGAGTTTCTAGTTTTGCGATTTTTGTTGGACTCCGAGACGTGGGCCCGGGGGCCGGGTTTGAGTCCAATTCGGGATTTTTGGTCTAATTTGATTGTTTTTGTGTGGAATTCATTCCTTTAGTGTATATTGATGATAATATACTGATTTTGGTTAGATTCGGAGCATTTAGAGGCCGAGTCGAGAGGCAAGGACATCGCGGGTTAGAGTGTTGTCCGGTTTGAGGTAAGTAATGACTGTAAATCTTGTTCTGAGGGTATGAAACCCCGGATTTCACATCGTTTCACTATTTTGAGGTGACGCACACGGTAGATGACGAGTGTGGGGGCGTGCACCGTTGGGGATTGTGACTTGGTCCGTCCCGTAGCAACTATTAAGTTGCGTATTTGACTGAAAACTATTTGATACTTATATGTTTTAGAAAGTATTACTATGTTTTGGGCTGAATGCCATATTTGGGCCTCGTGCCAAGCTGTTGGACCCTTATGGGCTTTTTTACTACTATTCCTCACTGTTTTGATTTAATATCTGTACTCAGTCATGCTATGTTTACTGATTTCATAACTCAGTCTTATTTACTCCGTTTTGATGCATAAAATGATATTTTGGGCTGAGCACCCTTTTTACTGTTAGCCCGAGTGGCTTGAGAGGTTTCAGACTGAGTGAGGCCGAGGGCCTGTGTTGTGTGGATATCATGGGATCCGGCTGCGTGCCGCAACATGTTGTACTGACTTGTGATATATGAGAGGCCGAGGGCCTGATTTATTATGCCACGAGATGGCTTGTTATAGCGCTTGGGCTGTAGGAGTAAGTCTGTACACCCCTAGTGAGCGCGAGTACCCTGAGTGAGTGATATGATATTGCCCGAGGGGTTGTTCTTGATTTATGTTGTACCCGAGGGGCTGATTACGAGAGATGTTATGCCCGAGGGGTGGTTTACGATACATGCTTTGCCCGAGGGGCTATTTATGATTTTTATCATTTTTTTACTCTAAACTTCATTGAACCTCTGTTGAAACTGTTAGAAAAACATTTTCAAAGGATTTTTACTGAAATTGGATTTTAATGAGATGATTTGATTTATATACTATTTTGGAAACATATTGTACTTACTATGGTGTAATGATGTGGATTTATGTGTTTCTTACTGCTCAATCTTTATTTACTTTTATTACTTACTGAGTTGACGTACTCACATTACTTCCTGCACCTTGTGCGCAGATCCAGGAGTTGCGAGTCGTGATAGCGAGTGCTGATCCTTCATCTTCGCGGATATCCGGATTCGGCAAGGTAGCTGCATGGCGATCGCAGCATTGTTGTTCTCCCTCTTATCTTCCTTAGACTATATTAGTATTTTCCAGACTGTGATAGTCTTAGTTGTATTTAGACAGTCCTTAGTAGATGCTCGTGACTTGTGACACCCCGATGTCGGACTTATGTTTCTTCCGCACTTGTATTTAGACTTATGTTATGAAATTTTTATTAATACTAGCTTAAAACGTCTTTATTATGAAATATTGGTTTGATTTGGGATTGTATCGGCTGGCCTAGTTTCATGATAGGTGCCATCACGACCGGGATGGTTTTGGGGTCGTGACATAGCTGATCCATCACTGGTGTGTGCCGCAACATCCGGCTAAACTACCCTAATGGACTGAGCTGCTGGAGTCTGAAACTGGGGAGCCATCTGCTCCGGAGTGTGAGTAGCGGGAGTGTGTGCTCCTCCCCCAGCCGGAGAGAGGGCTGGTGCTACAGGAAATGTGTTGGTCTGTGCCACACTCTCCATGAGGCCCACTAGACGGACCAAAGCATCATGAAGTACCGGGTGGCGATGAACCCCTCTAGGACCTGAGCTGGTCCTGCTGTAATGGTCTGGGATGGAGCCTCCTCATCAAACTCTACCTGAGGCTCCGCCACTGGTGCTGTTGCTCGAGTTCTGGGCTGAGCCCTGCCCCTGCCTCGGCCTCTGGCACGACCTCGACCTTGACCTCTGCCACTGGGGGCTCTGGCTGCTGCTCAGCTGAAGATGCGGTACGTGTTCTCGCCATTTGCGAAAGAACAATAGTAGGAGAGTTCAATTAGCACTGAGAGAACAAAAATTGCACAACAGAGAAGAATACAAGTGACGTTGTTCCTAAACTCTGTAGCCTCTGAGAGATAAGTACAGACGTCTCCATATCGATCCCCCAGACTCTACTAAGCCTGCTCGTGAATTGTGAGACCTAGGCAACCTAGTGCTCTGAGACCAACTTGTCGCGACCCGAAATTCCCACCTTCGACACCGTGATGGCACCTTACATTTCACTTGCTAGGCAAGTCAACATTAGAGAATTCACACAATCAACTTCAGCCAATTTTAATAACAGAATTAATTAAGCTAAACAGACGCTAAACAGAGTTTGTGGAATATTATAAAATCCAAAATATCTGAAACATTTAGGATCTGGAGTCACAACTCACGAGCTACTAAGATTTACAACAAACAGAGTCTGAAAGATAATACACTGTTTTGAAGGAAAAGAAACGATAAAATAATAAGACTAGGAAGAGACTCCAGGGTTTGCGGACGCCAGCAGATCTACCTTGGTCTCCTGACGATCAAGTCCAGCTGCTAAACTCGGGATCAATTCAATCCAATACCAAAATCTGCACAGAAGTGCACTATAGTATCAGTACAACCGACCCATGTACTAGTAAGTGTCGAACCTAACCTCGGCAAAGTAGTGACGAGGCTAGGACAAGACACCATAAAAAAACCTGTACAGTATAATATATATATATATATATATATATATATATATATATATATATATATATATATATATATAATATATATATAATACAACAATAAAGGAAACAAGACAGGTAATATTGGGAGGGGGACATGCTGAGGGGATCACAAAATAAGGATCACAGCAGAAACTAGAACTTTTATCAACCAACATAATTAGAACAGATAAGGACAAGTAACCATAACAAAAGAAATTACACGGCATCACACTTCGTGCTTTTACTCTCATACTCACCATATGAATCAAATAGGAATGGCACGACATCACCCTTCGTGCATTACCTCTCTCATAACATGGCACAGCATCACCCTTCGTGCATTAACACTCACAATATGACACGGCATCACCCTGCGTGCATTAACACTCACAAAATATGGCACGACATCACCCTTCGTGCATTAACACTCTCCCTCACCAAAACAAGGAGCAATAATAACAGGGAGATAGAAATGACAACAACAAGTCTTATTTCAATGTTTGATTCCACATCAACCTCAATGTTGAGTCAATACTCAATCAATACCAAGGTTCATAAACATGATACGATTGCTCAACATAACAAGTAGCTAGTCTAAACATGGATAATAGGATCAAAGAAGCAACAATTACAAGAATAAGACCCACTTGCATGCTATAACTCGATAACAACGCATAGGTACTCGTCACCTCACCTATGCGTTGTACCTAACATTCAAACACGTAACAAATAGGCAAATAAGACCTAATTCCACAAGCCAAGGTTAACCACGACATTTACCTTGCTCCAACATCCAACTCAAAGCTCAACCACCGCTTTTACCTTCACACAAGCCTCCGGATCAATAGAATCTAGCAAATTACCAACCAAACAATTTAATTTAAGACTTAGGAACTACCCACGATTGCAAAGAATTCAATTTAGGTCATTTTGAAAAAGTCAACAAAAGTCAACAACTGGGCCCTCTTGGTCCAAACTCGAAATTCGGATCAAAACCCGATTACCCATTCACCCCCGAGCCCGGATATATAATTAGTTTTGGAATCCTCCCTCAATTTGAGGTCTAAATTCCCAAATTTTGAAATCCCTAGTTTCTACCCAAAAATCCCCAATTCCATCATGAAAACCTTAGATTTTAGGTTGAAATCTTGTAAAATAAAGTGAAAGATTGAAAGAAACTAATTTAAAATCACTTACCTATGATTTGGGGAAGAAAAGGTCTTTGGAAAAATCGCCTCTTGTGTTTTAGGTTTTGAAAATTTGAAGAATGGGAGAAAAATCCCGTCTAAGTCTCTTTTCATCAGCTGCAGATGTCGCATTTGCGAAGTTTCGCCCGCAAATGCGAACCCCTTCTCATTTATTCATAGTTCGCAAATGCGAGAAAATGTTCGCAAATGCAAACACTGGATGACCTCAAATGCGACACAATCGTCGCAAATGCGAAGGCTACCCTCCATATACCAACTTCGCACCAACTTCGCAAATGCGAAGTTTGTTACGCAATTGCGAAACCTGTGTGGCCCAGCTCCTCTTCGCATTTGCGATGAGAAGTTTGGAAATGCGAATCTCTCAGAGATCGCAATTGCGGTGCCTGATCTCGCAAATGCGAGATCAGAGGCCTGCAACAAGATCAGTTACACCAGCAAGTCTTTTTCCAAGTTCAAATCACTCAGTAGCCTATCCGAAACTCACCCGAGCCCTCGGGGCTCCAAACCAAACATGCACACAAGTCTAAAAATATCATACGAACTTGCTCGCGTGATCAAATCGCCAAAATAATACCTAGAACTACGAATTTAGCACCAAATCAAATGAAATTTTAAAGAAAACTTTGAAACTTCTAATTTCTCAACCGGACGTCCGAATCACGTCAAACCAACTCTGTTTCTCATCAAATTTCACAGACAAGTCATAAATAGGGTATTGGACCTATACCAGGTTTTGGAACCAAAATACGGATCCGATACCCAAAAAGTCAAACCTTGGTCAAACATCTCCATTTTATTAAGTCTTTAACTTTCAAATTTCGACAAAGTCCGATATCTCGGGCTAGGGACTTCTGATTTTGATTTCGGGCATACGCCCAAGTCTTAAATCATGATACGGATCCACCGGGATCGTCAAAAAGCGAATTCGGGTTCGTTTACCAAAAATATTGACCAAAGTCAACTCAAATGAAGTTTTTAGGAAAAATTTCTTATTTTCATCAACTTTTAACACAAAAAGCTTTCCGAAAACATGCCCGAACTTTAAACGCAAATCGAGGAGGATAAAAATAAGATTTTTAGGGCTTAAAAGCACCGAATTGAGTTTTAAAATACAAGATGACATTTCGGGTCATCACACGCACTATCAAGAATAGAACAAATTATAAGTCTCGAATGATTTAAAATATCTACTAATAAAAAAGTCAACATAGCATAAGTCCATTATTTTATTGATTTATTTCATTTCTCAAATTTATTGCCAGCTAGTAAGTCCATTCCTTTGGAAGAAAAATATCTGACGAATAATGCTGCCCTAATAAATCACCATTCTCATTCTTGGCAAAACTGCACTCATCACTTTTTCAGCTTTCATCAACATATGTTACTACCAAAAGAAATGGGATGATCAATCAGTAATATTAGTGTATTAAGTCAATACAGATTACAAACTTGTACCTAATAAGATGCTAACAAAAGAGAGAACTATAGAAAAACTAAATTAAAGAACAACAACTCAATGATTAATTTTCAGTGAATAGGCTAATATCGTAAAGATATTATAGGTAGAGCTGCTAATTTAAATATAGTTAAAATACAAAACTTGTGGGTTGGCTGAAACTAATTGCACTCGCCAGTCGAAGAATATATAAAATATGTATATTTTTTTGTATGTAATGTTGAAATTATTCATAATGCAAAGTCAAAAATTTCTTTTCGAAATTCCATTTACAACCAATAGCCATGAGTTTTTTTTATCTATTTCCAAGTGGCCTCTTGCATGAAGCCTTAAAGCCAATGGCTTTGACAAATGGCTATGCAAGTCTACCATATGTCTTCATGCATGGAAGACAAGATACACTTGTCAATATTGGAGCCAAGTGGACTAACATAATGGGACAAGTGTCAAAAGTCTCTCGACACTTGTCATACATGCAACCTCCTTAATTTCCTATAAATAGGTTATGAATTAGCCATCATAATCACTCATTTTCTTAACCACGAATTTATCTAGCTAATCATTCCTTTCTTCCTAGTCTTCTTTGTGAATTATCCAACACATAAAATACCTTCATCTTCTCTTCTTCCTGGGCAACTATTTTGTGCAAATTCTAAACTTCCAGCCACGAGTGCACGTGTTTGGAGGTGCTGTGGAACCTTGGGGAGCGACCGGCCTTAACGATTTGCACCCAGTCGGGCCGAAATCGCTTTCAAGGCAGTGGCTTGCCACGACACAGTATTTTTGATAAGTTGTAGTCTTCTTTCCTTGTTGTTCTTAGTCAATATTATCTACTGATTTTCCTTACAACTTGAAAGCGATTTCGCATATAATATTGACTAATGGCCACCACTTTGAATAAAACACTTCCTGATCTCTCAAAGCTTGAGCCTTTAGATGGAAATAATTATAAGCGTTGGTCCCAGAAACTTTTAATTTTCCTTGAACAATTAGAAGTTGATTATCTTTTGTTTAGCGATCCTCCTGCTGATATTGTTGCTAATAGTTCTAATGCTGCTAATATTGATGTTGTTGATGATGCTGCTAAGAAGAAATATGAAAAGGATAACAAAACAGTAAGAGGGCATCTGCTTAACCATATGACTAACCCTCTCTTTGATTTGTTTATAAATTATAAATCCGCTAAAGTCATATGGGACAGTTTGGAGAAGAAATATGGTGCTGATGATGCAGGAAAAAATAAGTATGTCGTTGGAAAGTGGATCAAGTTTCAGATGGTTGATGATAAGCCAATCATTGAACAGGTTCACGAGTATGAGAACTTAACTGCTGATATTTTGAACGAAGGCATGGAGATGTGTGAGATTCTTCAGGCTAATGTTTTGCTTGAAAAGTTTCCACCTTCCTGGAGTGATTACAGGAATCAACTAAAACACAAGAAGAAAAACCTAACTCTTCAAGAACTAATCAGTCACATGAGGATTGAGAAATCAAACCGTCTCAAAGATGAGGAGTCTGAACAACTTAAGGATAAGATGAAATCTCTCTCTCTTAATTCTTCTAAAGCTAACCTTGTGGAATCTTCTAGTACTTTTGTGAAAGAAAGGTTTAAAGGAAAACAGAAGAAAGGCCAGAAGAAAGGACATGTGAAGAAGCAGAATTCCTTCAATAAACCGGAGGGCCATATTCAAAAGTCGAAAGAACCTTGCTATGTCTGCAGCAAAATTGGTCACAAGGCTTTTCAGTGCAACCAGAGACAAGGACAAAGCTCAAAGAATGGAGGAAAAGCTCCAGTCCAAGCCAACCTTACTGAGGGTGGTGATGTCATTGCTGCTGTAGTTGTTGAGGCAAACATGGTGGCTAACAAGACTGACTGGATACTGGACACAGGCGCTTCAAGGCATCTTTGCGCCAACAAAGAGCTGTTTCACGACTTTGAGGAATCTGCTGATGGCGAGTGTGTCTACATGGGTAACTCCACTACAACTGGAGTTATGGGTAAAGGAAAAGTTCTCCTTAAGCTAACTTCTAAAAAAACCTTAGCCTTGAAAAATATTCTGTATGTACCCTCCCTTCGTAGAAACTTAGTTTCTGGTGCGCTTCTCAACAAAGCAGGTCTTAAACTTGTTTTTGAATTTGATAAAGTTATTATTTCTCGTGGGGGAGGCTTTGTTGGGAAAGGTTATCTTAGTGGGGGTTTATTTGTAGGCTCAAGAGATTACTAATAATGCTAGTACTTTCAATTCTGCTTATATTGCTGAGTCTTTTGAGTTGTGGCATGGTAGATTAGGGCATGTTAATATTGCTTCTATTAAAAGACTTAGAAAAATGGAATTAATTCCTGCAGTTAATGTTGATAATTTTTCTAAGTGTCCTGTTTGTGTAGAAGCAAAACACACCAAAAAGCCTTTTAAGAATATAACTAGTAGAAAAACAGAATTGCTTGAACTAGTACATTCAGACTTAGCAGATTTCAAAAACACTGTTAATAAAGGTGGAAAGAAATACTACATCACCTTTGTAGATGACTTTTCTAGATACACTAAGGTATATCTTCTTAAGTCAAAAGATGAAGCTGAAAGCATATTTTTAAAATACAAGGCAGAAGTAGAGAATCAATTAGATAGAAAAATCAAGAGACTTAGGTCTGACAGGGGTGGTGAATATAGTACTAATACTCTAGAAGCCTTTTGTGAGGAAAATGGTATTATACATGAGATTAGTGCTCCCTATACTCCCCAACAAAATGGTGTAGCCAAACGGATAAATAGAACCCTTAAGGAAATGGTGAATTCTATGCTTTTGAGTTCGGTTTTATCTGATAATATATGGGGGGAAGCTGTTTTATCTGCATGTTATGTTCTTAATAAAGTCCCTCATAAGAAGTTAGATAAAACTCCATATGAGTTATGGAAAGGGTTTGCCCCTAACTTAAAATTTTTGAAAGTGTGGGGGTGTTTGACTAAGGTTGGTCTACCTGATTTTAAACAAGTAACTGTTGGACCCCAAGACTTTTAATGCTATTTTCATCGGTTATGCTCAAAATAGTGCTGCATATAGATTTATGTCTTTGAATGATAGTTCTATTTGCGAATCTAGAGATGTAGAATTTTTTGAGCATGTTTTTCCATTGAAAAATAATGTGCCTAGTGGTGTGACTAATAATGCTTCTACATTTATGCATGTTAATTCTCATATTGTGCCTTCTTCTAGTGTTACTGCTAATGAGCATGAAAATAACCTTAGAAGAAGCAAGAGGCGTAGAGTTGAAGCTAGATTTGGTCCTGACTTTATTACTACTTTTTGACTGAAAATATTGATCTTGATGTTTTGAGTGATGAATTAGTATCAATCTATTTAATAGAAGAAGACCCTAAGACATATAGTGAAGCAATGAGGTCAATAGATGCTAGTTTTTTTAAAGAGGCCATTAAAAGTGAATTAGACTCTATAGTTTCTAATCATACTTGGGGCTTGTGTGATTTGCCTAATGGTTGTAAACCCATAAGTAGCAAGTGGATATTTAAGAAGAAATTGAGACCTGGCGGTACAATTGAGAAATATAAGGCTAGACTTGTTATTAGGGGTTTTAATCAAAAGAAAGACATTGATTACTTTGACACTTATTCTCCTGTGACTAAGATAGCGACTATTAGAACTCTTGTTGCTGTAGCCGCTATTCATAATTTGGTAATACATCAAATGGATGTTGAAACAGCTTCCCTAAATGGTGATGTAGAGGAAGAGATCTATATGTCTCAACCTGAGGGATTTATGATTCAAGGACAGGAGAATAAAGTATGCAAATTGAGAAAGTCTTTGTATGGTCTAAAGCAGACACCTAATCAATGGTATGAAAAGTTTAATAGCACATTAGTGGATAATGGTTTTGTTGTTAATGCATCTGATACTTGTGTTTATTCCAAGATGATAGGATCAGATTGTGTTATTATATGTTTGTATGTGGATGACATGTTAATCTTTGGCCCTAATGTGAATGTTGTTAATGAAACTAAGATTTTTTTGTCTTCTAAATTTGAAATGAAAGATCTTGGAGAAGCAGATGTGATTTTAGGGGTTAAAATCAAAAGAACTTCTAATGGTTTTTCATTGTCTCGGTCTCATTATATTGAGAAAATGTTGAAAAGGTTTAATTGTTTTGATGTAGCACCTGTGAGAACTCCTTATGATCCTAGCATACACTTGAAAAAGAATAAGGAATCTAGTATTTCTCAAACTGAGTATGCTAAGATAATTGGTAGTGTAATATTTCTCATGAATTATACACGACCTGATATTGCTTATGATGTTAGTAGATTGAGTAGATATACTCACAACCCTAGTAGTGAACACTGGAATGCTCTTCATCGTTTGCTAAGGTATTTGAGAGGTACTATGGATTGGTGTTTGCATTTTAATAAATTTCCTGCTGTTTTAGAAGGATTTTGTGATGCAAACTGGGTTACTGACAATGATGAAGTTAGCTCCACTAGTGGCTATGTGTTCACTTTGGGTGCAGGTGCTATTTCATGGAAGTCTTCAAAACAGACTTGTATAGCACAATCTACTATGGAGTCTGAATTCATTGCTCTTGAGTTGGCAGGGCAAGAAGCCGAGTGGTTGAGAAACTTATTGGCAGATGTGCCTTTGTGGGGAAGACAAGCTTCACTAGTTTCTCTACATTGTGACTCACATGCAACAATTGAATTGCCAAAAATAGTGTGTACAATGGAAAAAGAAGACATATCCGCATTAGGCATGGTGCGGTAAAACAGTTGTTGAAACATGGTGTTATTTCCTTGGAATATGTAAGATCTGAAAGAAATTTGGCGGTTCCTTTAACCAAGGGTTTGGCAAGGAGAGTTATCCTTGAAACGTCAAGGGAGATGGGGCTAAAGCCCATAGATTGAGGAAGTATGGTGGATATCCGTTTGTGGTCAAACGAAGCCATATGAGACCTCAATATGCACTACATTTCCTATCCCTATGGCGTGTGGTAGTGCTTTATAAGGTTGAGCTTATTGTGCTCTTAATGATTCCATAGCCTTAAGGTAGTCTATGTGTAGATAGACTTGATGGAATTACCTACGTGAGTGTAAAGGTGCGGTCGCCTTTTATAAAAGACTTGGGATGTCTTTCTAGAGCACTCATGAGACCCAAGGTATGTGCATGACCATAAAAGCACTTTGTTAGTATCGCAGAGTTTGCATAAAATTAAGGATATAGTATGTGTTGTGAGGGTCTCAATTAATGTCCATTCAGTTCAAGAGTACTTTACTTTGTGGATGTTAGTTGTTGCCTCATTTCACTACGTGTCAATTCAAATCGAAAGATATTGACACTTAAGTACATATTCCTTCCTTTGCCCGGAATTGTTCTATTTTTGGCTTTGCATTAGTGGGGGATTGTTGGAATTATTCATAATGCAAAGTCAAAAATTTCTTTTTGAAATTCCATTTACAACCAATAGCCATGAGTTTATTATCTATTTCCAAGTGGCCTCTTGCATGAAGCCTTAAAGCCAAGTGTTGAATGGCTTTGACAAATGGCTATGCAAATCTACCATATGTCTTCATGCATGGAAGACAAGATACACTTGTCAATATTGGAGCCAAGTGGACTAACATAATGGGACAAGTGTCAAAAGTCTCTCGACACTTGTCATACATGCAACCTCCTTAATTTCCAATAAATAGGTTATGAATTAGCCATCATAATCACTCATTTTCTTAACCAAGAATTTATCTAGCTAATCATTCCTTTCTTCCTAGTCTTCTTTGTGAATTATCCAACACATAAAATACCTTCATCTTCTCTTCTTCCTGGGCAACTATTTTGTGCAAATTCTAAACTTCCAGCCACGAGTGCACGTGTTTGGAGGTGCTGTGGAACCTTGGGGAGCGACCGGCCTTAACGATTTGCACCCAGTCGGGCCGAAATCGCTTTCAAGGCAGTGGCTTGCCACGACACAGTATTTTTGATAAGTTGTAGTCTTCTTTCCTTGTTGTTCTTAGTCAATATTATCTACTGATTTTCCTTACAACTTGAAAGAGATTTCGCATATAATATTGACTAATGGCCACCACTTTGAATAAAACACTTCCTGATCTCTCAAAGCTTGAGCCTTTAGATGGAAATAATTATAAGCGTTTGTCCCAGAAACTTTTAATTTTCTTTGAACAATTAGAAGTTGATTATGTTTTGTTTAGCGATCCTCTTGCTGATATTGCTGCTAATAGTTCTAATGCTGCTAATATTGATGTTGTTGATGATGCTGCTAAGAAGAAATATGAAAAGGATAATAAAACAGTAAGAGGGCATCTGCTTAGCCATATGACTAACCCTCTCTTTGATTTGTTTATAAATTATAAATCCGCTAAAGTCATATGGGACAGTTTGGAGAAGAAATATGGTGCTGATGATGCGGGAAAAAAGAAGTATGTCGTTGGAAAGTGGATCAAGTGTCAGATGGTTGATGACAAGCCAATCATGGAACAGGTTCACGACTACGAGAACTTAACTGCTGATGTTTTGAACGAAGGCATTGAGATGTGTGAGATTCTTCAGGCTAATGTTTTGCTTGAAAAGTTTCCACCTTCCTGGAGTGATTACAGGAATCAACTAAAACACAAGAAGAAAAACCTAACTCTTCAAGAACTAATCAGTCACATGAGGACTGAGAAAGCAAACCGTCTCAAAGATGAGGAGTCTGAACAACTTAAGGATAAGATGAAATCTCTCTCTCTCTTAATTCTTCTAAAGCTAACCTTGTGGAATCTTCTAGTACTTTTGTGAAAGATAGGTTTAAAGGAAAACAGAAGAAAGGCCAGAAGAAAGGACATGTGAAGAAGCAGAATTACTTCAATAAGCCGGAGGGCCATATTCAAAAGTAGAAAGAACCTTGCTATGTCTGCGGCAAAATTGGTCACAAGGCTTTTCAGTGCAACCAGAGACAAGGACAAAGCTCAAAGAATGGAGGAAAAGCTCCAGTCCAAGCCAACCTTACTGAGGATGGTGATGTCATTGCTGTAGTTGTTGAGGCAAACATGGTGGCTAACAAGACTGACCGGATACTGGGCACAGGCGCTTCAAGGCATCTTCGCGCCAACAAAGAGCTGTTTCACGACTTTGAGGAATCTGCTGATGGCGAGTGTGTCTACATGGGTAACTCCACTACAGCTGCAGTTATGGGTAAAGGAAAAATTCACCTTAAGCTAACTTCTGAAAAAACCTTATAACCACAGAAAAAGTATTTATAATCCGTAATATAGCAAATGATATCTATAGATGGCTAATTACTACTAAAAGATAGTGGTTTATGAAAATTTCTCTTTTTGAATTTCTCCCGGAAAGTCCATCTATTTGGGCCAACCCATCTTACCCTGAATAATGATCCAATTTCGTAGTGGGCTAGCAGTCCAATCCAGGTAATTTTCAGATCCAAATCCTAAGAAATCCATCCGCCATGGATTAGACAGTCGACAGTTACCTTCTCACTATTCCATATAGTAGTTGCACACCTCAATCGTACAGTACTCCATTAAATTACTAACTTATTTCTTTCAAAAACTGGGTAAACCAACAGAAATTCCAGAGAAACAAAGACAAAATAAAATAGTTAAATAGTTAAGTATATATTTTGATTCGATTCCCATTTTCTAGTGTCAAAATCCACCATATATCACCACATTGTGCACGACGTTGTTTCAATCATCATCGATTCAAATGCTCGGCGGTTCAATTTCCGGCGGCCGTAGTAACGTCCGCGTTGTCGTCGTCGGCGACCGCGCCACCGGCAAATCAAGCCTCATTACCGCTGCCGCCACTGAAACTTTTCCGGAGGAAGTTCCGCCGGTGCTTCCTCCGACTCGACTTCCCGCCGATCTCTATCCTGATAATGTTCCTGTTACGATCATTGACACTTCCTCAAGGTTCTTACTGCTTTTTTTTTGGAGTTTGAATACTTGATTTGTTGGTTATTCATGAAAGTTATCATATTATGATGAATTGTTTGGATATGATATGTAGTTTGGAGAGCAGAGGTAAGGTTGCTGAAGAATTGAAGCGAGCTGATGCTGTCGTCCTCACCTATGCTTGCGATCAACCTTCTACTCTCAATCGCTTGACTACTTTCTGGCTTTACGAGTTTCGTCGCTTAGAGGTTTTTTCCCCCCTCCCAATCAACCTATTTTACTCCATCTGTGTCCAATTTGTTTGGCTTTTTTTTCCATGGTTAGTGTGTCAAACCCTGAAGTTAAAGTCGAATATATTTTAGTTCAATTTTCAAACGTAAAATTTAGATAGTCAGAAGCTACAGAAAAATATTGAGTATCGGATGGTGAAAGAATACATTCAAAAAATACTGGTCAAATTCACTAATTCCAGAAAAGTGCCAAATATCTTGAGAGGGAGCATATATTCCTTTTTACGTGCCTTTTGCTGTTAATGGATTGATTATTACTTTATTTTCTTAAACATGGAGGACTATGTCTATGGTCACCAGCTAGTTTTAGTATTTTTAAAGTATTTTTTCTGGAAAGTGTTGTTCCTTTTTGTTAATGCAATTTCATTGTTATTCCAAATATCATCTTTATGGCAAGTCGATTAAGTATCACACTGTAACTCTTTTGGATGGGTAGTGTACTTCTGTGGTATGTATTGAGATATGAGAAAGTGACTTCTGTGCATTCTACCATGGTTAGATCAAGGTGCCGGTAATTGTTGTTGGCTGTAAGCTAGATAAGCGAGATGAGGAGCATCATATGAATCTAGAGCAAGTGATGGCTCCAATCATGCAACAGTTCCGCGAGATTGAGACTTGCATAGAATGTTCTGCGGCAAACCTAGTTCAGGTGCGTGCAACTTGTCACTAGGAACTTTTCCTTGCAGATGTTTTATATTTCAGTAGTGTGATGTTTTTTTTAACCTTTACAGGTACCTGAAGTGTTCTATTATGCTCAGAAAGCTGTACTTCATCCAACAGCTCCACTTTTTGATCATGAAACTCAGGCTCTTAAACCCCGTTGTGTTAGAGCATTGAAACGGATATTTATCCTTTGTGACCATGACATGGATGATGCTCTCAATGATGAAGAGCTTAATGAATTTCAGGTCATTCTTCACGTTGATGTCCTCTAATTTGTTAAAACATTTGATTACTTACTTTAGTTTTTTATTTCAAGAAACCTTATTCTCTAGCATTTCGTGTTCCATCAAATTTGGCAGATTAAGTGCTTCAATGCTCCCCTGCAGCCTGCTGAAATAGTGGGTGTCAAGAGAGTAGTACAGGAGAAGCTACCTCAAGGTGTAAATGACATGGGGCTCACATTGACAGGATTTCTTTTTCTTCATGCACTTTTTATAGAGAAGGGTCGACTCGAGACCACTTGGACCGTGTTAAGGAAATTTGGGTACAATGATGAAATTAAGCTGAAGGATGAGTACCTTTCAATACCTTTCAAAAAAGCTCCTGATCAGGTGACTATTTATGAAGCAGATGACTATTATGACACTCGTTAAAGTCCAAGAAATTATTATGGTTATAGTTGACTGGTGTTTGGAAGAACTTTGGCATAGATGCTAGAAGGAAAATTCATGGGGAATATCAATAATAGGTTGACCTGGTTTGCTTAGAGTTTCTGATTCATGGTGAATCAGCACCCTTATTCACATTTCTGATTGTGGAAAATTATCAAGGATCAGTTTATAGGAACTGTCTACGTTCCAGTGCTGCTTCTTTTTTCGTAGGTTTAAGTTGTCTGACACAAATATTGTTTGTTACCAGAAAAACTCCGGTGGTATATTCATATTTGTTTTTAGCGGCTCACTGTCTTTCTGTCAGTTCCCTTCTCACCAATGTTGTGTTTTCTTGCAGAGTCTGGAGTTGACCAGCGAAGCAGTGGAGTTCTTGAAAGGGGTCTTCAGCACATTTGACACTGATAAAGTATACTTGTGCACTGTTTTTTCATGCATTTTGTCGTATATGACTGTTTTTTTCCATGTATTTAATATGACTTGATAAATGATGTTATGCGTCCATTGTTGGTAAGGGGTGGGCTTATTCTGAGTAATCTATGAGTGAATTGATCTCACCAGAACTCTAAATGGTACTAAAGATAAAGGACAATCTGTGATACAGTAAGTCAAAAAGAATGTTCTTAAGACAAAGGAACAATTATATAGTCACAATGTAATTTTCACTCAATTATAAATGTAAAATTGAACTTTGAGGAATTTTAATGAGTTGAGCCAAATTCCAATTATCCTCCTTTTTTTAAGATTCCAAAATCAAACTTGAAGATAATAAAGAGTCAGTAGAAAACGGTCAAACACAATGCGCAGCTTCTATAAGATTCACACTCAGCTCATTGGCAGATCTAAGAACTTATCCATAAATAGCCTTCATGATATGGAAAGAATTTTAGAACTTTATCTCTCATTACAGTCCTTATCTCTGGATGAAAGAGGAGCTCTATCCGTTTTTGACTGCAATACTGATTCCATATTTAAGCTGTGTCAATTTGCAGTGTATTGTCTCTTCCCTTGTCTTGTTTCTTTAGGATGGTAATAAGTTTATGAAGACTAGTAAGGCTGGAATGATTATGCAAATACTTTTGCTAAGCCTTTTAAGTCTTTTGATAATACCAGACATCTTACACTTATTGTCCGCTGTTCCTAAATCTGTAAATCTTTGTTTTATGCAGGATGGAGTCCTTAGGAATTCTGAGCTTGATGATCTATTTTCAACTGCACCAGAAAGGTAAATTGGTTTCTGTGAGCTCTTTGTTGTGAAGTCTCTACATTTGGACGGCTTTGTTGCGCACTTCCTGCTAATGAATGTGAATTATTAGGACACTACTAATTACTATTACAAATTTTGTCCATTCATTGATGGAAGCTGCTTCACTTATACATCCATTAAATGCCAAAGGGTTGCTTACATAATTATTTCAGACTTTGACGAGAAATCTGTCAAATATGCATATGCTCTTGCTTGACACATTAAGTTTGATCGAATGAGACAGACTTCAGCAGACTTGTAACACATCTATCGTGAATCTCATATAGGATGTTGAGTCTTTCCTTAAAGTTATCCTTAGATATGGTAGCTCTGAGTAATTTGTGTGCAGCTAATTGTGAGGATGTGAATTTTCAGTCTTTTGATATTACTAGGGATAAGTTGAATAACGCTTGCAGATTAATTTAGACACTTCTCATTTCAGTTATCTTTTTTCTTTTCTAATAGGTTCTGTAAAATAATATTTGTCATTATCATTGATGCTCTTTGTTTGAATCGTATGACGAGAAGGGTTCTCGACTCTCTCTCTCTCTATCTCTTCCCCCCCCCCCCCCCCCAACCCCCACCCTCCCCTTTGAGCTGATTGCTAACCTGGCTTTTTTTATGTTTGAAAAAATTGCAGTCCCTGGGGTGAAACTCCCTACAAGGATGCTGTGGAAAGAACTCCATTAGGGGGCTTGTCTCTTTCTGCTTTCCTGTCTGAGGTTCGTACCTCGAGTTTTCTTTCTCATCCCCCTCTCCCTGGTTGTTGCATTTGTCAAGAGGGTTTCCTAACTCTTTAAAATTACTTCCTACAGATTCCATATTATTTTCTTTCAGAATTAGATTATTTGGAAATATGCCTCCCCTTGCTGTAATTCCTTAGATTCATGGCACAGTTAACTTGTTCGAATGTAGTAGGTGGATCGCAACTCAAAATTTGATTGATCTTGTTTTCACTTCACTTTTAAATTCTTTTCTACTGAGTAGAAGGGTCATTAGGATATTGAGCTTATATATTTTGCTCTCTATGATTTCATTAATAAAAGGGATTGTGCTAGTCTGCTATATCTGGTTTATTTCACATTCAATGCCTATAATGTTACATATTCTAGTTGACACACTCTATAGGAGCAAAAATAATTTTTGTTAAGGCATTTTCTTTAAAGATCCAAACTGCTAATGCCGATATCAATACCAGTGGGCTCTTATGACGTTGCTGGAACCAGCTCAAAGTTTGGCCAACTTGATATACATCGGGTATAACTGTGGTGCTGCAGCAGCTCTCCGTCTTACCAGGAGAAGATCAGTCGATCGAAAGAAACAACAGACAGATCGAAATGTTTACCGGTGCTTTGTTTTTGGTCCTAAAGGATCTGGCAAATCGGCCTTGCTGAAGTCATTACTGGGAAGGTATCTATTTGAACTTAAGCTAGTGAATTGCTTTTGTTAATAGTTCTTGTTAATGGCTTTTAGAAACATCCAGTTTTAATATTATGGGCAGATCTCCATTTCCTAATTGGCCAGGCAAATGACCATATCTCCCTTTGTCATTTTTCTTTACTATTCTTTGTCTGGCAATTTCTGATGCATAACTTTTGTTCACCAAAGGCCTTTCTCAGAAAATTATGCGGCGACAACTGACGAGCACTATGCTGTTAATGTTGTTGACCGTCTTGGGGTAAGTGCTCTCAGAAGATTATCATTTGGCTTGATAGGATGTTATACTTGATCTTTCAAACACTTGTCTGCCTGTGTGCTGCAAATATGATATCTTAGCTTCTGCTCAAATGATTCCCTATTAATATGCATAGTGTTAATTAGAAGAGTCTTATGCTTTTCTTTGATGCATGGATACCCATCCTCTGTAAATTAAAAGAGTCATTGCACTTACAACTTTATTCCCTTGTTGAATTCTCTCGAGATTGAATGTAAGTACGTTCCCATAATACTAAACATGGTTTTTATGCAGGGAACTAAGAAAACTCTTGTACTTAGGGAGATTCCAGAAGACGAAGTTAAGATGCTTCTATCTAATAAGGAATCTTTGGCGTCTTGTGATGTAGCAGTGTTTGTATATGACAGGTGAATAATGCAAGATCTGAATTAGACTAAAGGCTTTTCTGTACAGTTGAATTCATTGTTATATACCATCGCTTGGATAGAGAGGCTGTTTTAAAATTTTATGGGGGTGAAAAGCCCTGTGTTTCTTTCACTTACAAATGCAACTCTCTTATGCTAACATTTCTTTTCGGTAAGGCCCTCCTCTCTCTTATGCTAACATTATTTTGGGAAATCACAACTACTGATGTGTACACACAAACACATCTTTAACCATCAGGAGTATGGACTGCTCATAGGCTCCATCTTTTTTAAAGTTGTACAAAATCAGCTAGCAGAAGCATCTGTTGCTGTGATGCAACATGATTATATGACTGTATATTTGTTGGTTAAAAATTGATATTATACTGGATCCTAGATTAATCCACCCATAGTGGTATATTGCCAATTAGATGGCACATTATCGTGGCTCTTTGGTTTTAACCGTTTTATATGTTGTTGGGTCTATTTAATGGTTAATCACAGTTTTGTTCCCCACCCTTGCGGTCAAAGAAGAACCCCCTCCATGATATGTATGACATTTACAGACTAGTCATGGTTCCATCTGGTATTAACTTCATATCTTCTCTCTTACTATGTTATGGGGGGTTTTCCCAATAATCAAGTGCTGTTGATGCTTACTGCTAGGTTTCATATACTGTGGGTGTGAGAGGTTCTTTCTTCTTCAACTTTGTCATGATAATGTTTTTTTTTTTTGTGTGGAAACTTTCTTTTCCCTTTAGCTCGGATGAATATTCTTTAAAAAGAGCATCGGAATTGCTAATGACTGTGGCAAGGCGAGGGGAAATTAGTGGTTTCATGATGCCTTGTCTATTTGTTGCTGCAAAGGACGATCTTGATTCATATCCAATGGCAATAAAGGATTCAGCAAAGGTATTTATAGTGGTTTCATTGTGTTATATTTTGTGCTCAAATTTAATGTACCCTGTGTTTTTAAAAAAATTACATAAACGATTTTATGATTTCTTGATTTTGCTTTCCATATATGCCTTTTTGATAAAAAAATCAATTTATGTTCAGATATGTCAGAGTTTTGGAATAGATGCACCTATTCACATAAGTGTAAAGGAGAGAGATCTGAATAGTGTGTTCAATAGAATTGTCACTGCTGCAGAGCACCCTCATTTAAGTGTTCCTGAAACTGAAGTTGGACGTAGCCAGAAGCGATATCGTCACCTTGTTAATCGCTCTCTCATGTTTACTTCAGGTACTTTTGACTCTAATACCCCTAAAGATATCTCCAAAGAGAAGTACAAAATGGAACTGAAATAACGAAAATTGGCCCTGCAGATAGGATGGCATATTAGAGCGAAAATTTTCAAATAAAATGTTTGCATACCATCTAATTCTTAACTCAAAAATTGCAGTTGTGGCTGCTGTTGCCGTAGTTGGACTGGCAGCATATCGATCTTATGCTGCACGGAAGAATACCTCAAGCTAGGTAATGTCCTGTTCTACTGGAGAACCAATAGTTAATTTTCAACTCAATAAGAAAGTTTCCCCGCTATTCCTTTGATCTCTACTAGAGAATTAGCTAAATGTCCTTGTACATATGCTCAGACTTCTTCCAAAGGTTATTTCAATTTTGTCCATCTGGTCTTATCCATTTCCTGTTGAAAGTATCAGCTAGGTGCTATTTTTCCTTCTTCACACTTTGTTTTAGAAAGCACGAATTACCTTTTTTGATCTACAGTTTATTAGTAATGTAATATTTAGGTGGCATTTGGACTGGATATCATTATTAGAAAAGCTTTGGGAAAATAATTCTTGGAAAAGTTGCCTATTCAGATTGGTTTTTGGAGGAAATGTTAAACATTTGGTTGGTTTTTCTGGGAATCTAGGTAATTTATTTTCTCATTTCTTTTTTCAAAATCGACTTTTTCATTATGAATAAGTCAAAAGGGCAAAACACATTTACACAACGAACTTCAATATTTTACAAAATTTTCTAATGAGTTAAAATCTTAAATGTGCCTCTCTCTCTATATATCTATCTGTATATGTAACAATATTTTAAAAAATACACAGGTGCACAATCACACATTTGTGTGCATTCCATGATCCACGAGTACCAATGTATTGGGAATTTTGATAGGAATGGATAGACGCAATAGGATACTAGAATTGGACTTGTTTAATATATAAATAGAAGAGAGAATACAATTTGACTCTTAAAAAGGATCATTGGTTGACGATAGGGGTGTACATGGATCGGGTTGGTTCGGTTTTTATCAAAATCAAATCAAACCAACTATATCGGTTTGGATTGATTCGGTTTTGTCGGGGTTTTTGTTACATGAATATTATTTCAATCTTACTTTGTTAAAGTTTTGATAAATAAATACATTATATGTTTATTAAAAATTGAAAAAAACTTACGAACATATGATCTATAAAAATATTCTTATAGGAAATTTCTTTTAGTAACACATGATAGTTATGTTCTTAGTCATCTAACAATAATTTTTCGTCTTTCAAGATTAATTGAATTTAATAATTAAACATAATAATCAATACGATACCTAAATAATAAAATATGTTATTTAAATTAAATTATCAAAATACCATTTCAAATTCTAAAAAGATATAAGAATTTAATAGATCTTGACATATGATATGAATATGAAAGAATAAAGAGCTTGACTCATTTCAATAATATTTGATAAGAAAATGATGACACGACCCATTATATAAAGTAAATAAAAATGGAAAACTTCATATTATTAAATATTACATAGCATAAGAAAACCCAAATATTTCTAGACATTTTTTAAAGAAAAATCTATATAAGGTCGTAAAAGTATATATAAAAATTATATATTTATATATCGGTTTGGTTCGGATTTTTTCACTCAATACCAAACCAAATCAAACCAAACCTAGTCAGTTTTTTTAATCAGTTTGGTTTGACTTCTCGGTTTGGTGCGATTTTTCGGTTCTATTTGAACACCCCTAGTTGACAGAACTTCATAGAAAGTGTAGTTGAAACAAGAGTTCAGTGATTTGAGTATGCTACTACTACTAGTAGTTTATAATTTTATGCGATTATTTGATACAGTATGACCTTTTTATAACAACATCCTTATATAACAACCATTCACTATAAAAGCCATTTTTTTTAGAACGATTTTTATGTTATATTCTCTATAGCAACTTTTTACCTGTAACAACAACATTCATCTTTATAGCAGTACGCTCTTTGTAAAATTACCCATCTATAACAGTCATGTAGAATTTCTAAGATTACCACTAATAAGCCTAAAGATTTTAATTTGATCAACATTCTTAAAACTTTAGTGCACCACTTATAATAAAAATATATGTTGGTACATACTTCCATAATTAAAGATTTTATTTAATTCGATTAAAAGATATGCTTGTATTTTTTGTTTCATTGCACAAAAGGTTCTATCATGCACAATGTTTGATATTTGAAGATCTGGACATACAATCTTTTTCATTAGACAAAGTTTCCATCTTGTGTAATGCTTAAGATTCGAAGATTTGCATATATATTTTTTTAGAATTCTTTCATCAATCTTGAAAAAATTTAATTTTAATAGTAGATTTAAAATGTGTGCCTTAGAATTTAATTTTTTGTACATTTAGTTATGAGTATGTTAATAATGTATTAGCTTTTTAAATATTTAATATGTAAGATATGCATATCTTTTGAGATTTTGAATTTAACAATTTTTTTAATCTTTTATATGTAACATTTAAAAAGAAAAAATAATTTTCTGATATTTTGTCTATAACAGTAAAAAAAAATTTAAATATCAAATGTTGTTATAGATGTATAACAACCATTCATAATAAAAGCTTAAAGATATCGGAACAAACAATACTGTTAATAGAGATGTTTGATTGTACTACCTTTTCTTTTCTTCTTAAAACCTCAAATTGAAGGGCTTTTAATATATTTTTGTTAAATTAAATTGCAAAATTTACATTTCAAAAAGGTAAATCAATTTTCATAATGAAGGGAAATTGTTTTACTTCGTTTTCAAAGTATGTTGATGAAAGCAGGACAAGAATGTAAACATATTTAATTACAAAGCAATATGTCATTTCCTTCCAAATAAGTATGCACAATAAATAAGTGAAAAAAAGTTAATGATATTCTTACAATTAAGTTTGTGAAGATGTGTGTGTACTATAATAGACAAGGAAATTCTAGATTTAGAATAGTGATTAAAAATATACTCATTATCCTAAATTTAATTTCTCTTTTTTGAAAGAAAGTCTCAACTAATCGTTATGTGGCATTCAACAAATTAAACATATTTTTTAGCGGGGGACTTGCATCTATACCCAGTTTTGGGGTCACCATTGAACTTATACCCACTTTGCACAAAAAATTATAAGTCTACTCTCTTTTCGGATAACTTTAGACATACGGGCCTGAAGTGTAAAATTTATGTCAGTTTGAACTTTAGAACTTTTTGCCTGAAGTGTGGCCTTATCAAAGCAGTAGTTTGGCCTAACTTGCTAAGGCAATCAGGCAAACTTCAGTTTATAGTGCAAACTTCAGGCTAATTAACAAAGCTTTGAGTCAATTCTCAACAAGGCCGAACCATTGGAAGCTTATTTAATACAACAAATCTAAAGTTTGAACTTCAGAATTTTTTGCCTGAAGTATGGCTTTATCAAAGCAAAATTTCAGCTATTTTCGCCTGAAGCTTGGCCTGACTTGGAAAGGCAATTGGGAAAACTTATGTTTATGGTGCAAACTTCAGACAATTTAGTCTGAAGTTCTTCAGTTTGTAGTGCAAACGTCAGACAAAATCAACTTGTTATATTTGAACTTCAGATAATTTTTTCTGCAGTCTGGCCTGATAGTTGCAAACTTCAGACAAAGTTTAACCTGGTAATGTCTGAAGTTTGGCCCTGCAGTCCCAAACTTCAAACTCATATCTTTGAAGACATTCATTAATTAAGTCACGGATTCTTCTTCGAGTTTCACGCTCCCGGACAATGTTCAATCACCTTTCCAATAAGGAATGCAGGTCCAAGGATTTCAGTCAAATAATTTTGAATTAACAAATCTGAAATTGCAATAGCAAAATCTTCGAAAATTTGAACTCGAGACTCAAACAGTTTTAATGGAGTTTCCTTCTTTCTACTTCTAGTTAAAATCTTCAAATCAATGTTGTATATGTTCATTCAACTCCTTATTTAAATATACAGATGATTTCAAGATTTGATCTTCAGACAGCAATTACTGATTTGAGTTTTCAAGTTCCTTTAATGGTGATTGTAACTCAAAACTCATATCCTAGTGCTAAATCATGACTGTGTACTTCATATCCAATCAATAATACTTACACAGAGTCTCATGTATTTGAGAGAGAAAAGAAGAAGAAGTGAAAAAGAAGAGGAGGAAGAAAGGAGCACATAGGTCGTAGGAGGAAGAAGAGGAGGGGACGACTGGTCTGTAGTCGTCAAAATTAGGGTATAGGTTAAATAATTTTAAAAATATGGGTATAGATTAAATGGGGCCCGTGGAATTTTTACTTTTTTAGCCGAAGAGTTGGAGCTACATGTATTTATATGGACTCTTAGAGTTTAATATCTTGCGACAATCATTTTTAATATCATTCTTGAATGTTACAATAAACTCTCACTTGAAATATTACTGTGATATAATATAATATTTACATGCGAGCAAATGTTTCTTCCCAGTGGTAATATAATAGCTCTTTGTTCCCTCTGCGAGATGGGAAGTATGGGCAGTAGTTGCTTACAGTATTTTGGTCATTAGTAGACTGTTACACCAAGATATAAGTTCAGAATGTAAGATCTACCCCATCTAACCATAGAGAATATTTCAGTATTTAATTCGCATATACTGTCTGGGCGGTCTGGCCATCAATATTTGTAAAGACTGAACTTCAATAATCCTATTGAAATATTGAAAAATTCACTGCGGCGTAGTTGTTGTAGAAGACACGCTACACAAGTAATAATGCTGTAAAAGTCCGAAGTTCTCTCACATTTCGACTCCAATTTTTTTGTTAAGTGATAGAAAACGATTTGACAGAAATACAACATTCAGCTTGTGGGTTCGTTGCTTCACAACGAAATGGATTAGTTACAAGTTACAACCCGTATGTATTATCTCTTCAACAAACACCAATCTGATAATATTTGCAAACTCTGTAGAATTGATTTAGATAAACTTGGTTTGCTCTTCCGTGAGCCAAGACAAGATGTTGCTGGATTTTGGATAAGAAAAACTGTCTATCTCGGAGACCAGGATCACAGAATAAAAGTCTAAACACTATATGACTTTATTTTGTAGTATTGTGGGGAGGGGAATAAAGCTGGGAGATTTGGAGGATTTTGTTGCAGCTTTGCATAAATACTTTGTCTCCAATTCGCAATCTAAGGGCAGATATATCTGTTCAAAGATTTGAATTGGACAGACCTAAAGATCATAATTGGAATATGAGTTGATCATGAGCCACTAATCTATTAATATTCTATCCAGGATGATAAAATGACAAAATCAGATCTATAAGAGCTAATTTCCTGTTCACAAATCAATACATTCCAACGGCAAAAAAGGTCTTTGGGAAATCAAGTGTATCTATGAAAGGTCTTTGTCAAAATTATCAAATTTTTTTCCAGTAAACTGAAGGTACCAAAAGTAATATTACTCGAATTCTGGGGACGAGACCTCCCCTTTCCAAAAGGAAAGAAATCGAAAGAGAGGTTAAAGCTTATGCCTTAACGAATATGTCGTGCAATAACTAGCATGAGTAATTATCACATGAAAAAGTTGTCGATCGTTTAACAGAATTAATTAAATCCTGTTATGAATAGTCTTAAAACGACTAAATTTTAAGCTTTAGAAAGTAACTTAGAGAGGTTAATGTATTAAATAAACTAGTAATATATACAAGCTGATTCTAGCTTCTTGTAACAAGCAAAGCCAAGGGCAACTGCTTACACCTATATATGTAAGGTGCACTTAAATCGACAGACCTTGTGTTCTTTACGGAACCATTCTTTGCTATTTTTTGTTTGTGATTTTTATATACCTATACACTATTGAAAATTTTATTACTTTAAATGTTCACGTTTAGTTAATTATCTGGCCTAATCAAGTTTTGTTTATAAAATATATACGGGTGAAAATCATTTACCCTCCCCAACTTTGTGTTAAAAATCAAACTCCCCCTCAACTTTGAACAATAATCATTCTCCCCCCTTTATCGTACACAATACCTTTTTTGCCCTTGCATTTTCAATTTCCTCCTCAATTCAATACTCTTTTATTATATGATATTTTTTTTATGGTTTTAGCTGTAACTTAAATTATGTAATATATATTATAAATTGTAATTAGAGTTCATTAAAATTATAAGTAGAATAAGTAAGTAGAGTCCATTAAAATTACCTTATCTTTATGATTGTTATTTTAATGTAATGCATATTAAATATATATTTAAGCTATATTTTCTTAGCGACGGAGCTAGAAGTTCATATAAGAGGATTGAAAAATACCCCAATTTTTTTAATTATTTCGGATTGAACTTGTGAGCTAAGAATGACTTTTAAGTAATGAATGAGACAAAGTTCACCGGACAGGGGTAAGATTTTCCACTAAGCTTTCTGACAATGATAGATGATAATAAGCTGTTGATTATTTTGATTCTTCTTGGATCGGGAAAGAAAGGATGAATGAAAAGAGATGTAAAGTTAGACTTTGTATGTATTCAATAAAGGGAGAATCTTCACAGAGAATGTCACTGATGTTCTTTTTAAAAAATGTTCGATCTCCCTCTAGAACAACATCGTATCTCTTCCTATTTATAAGAGTACATGTGTCGCAAAACCCTAAATAGTAAAACAAAAAGGAATGTTCACTAGAATATTCTCTAGGGAATCTAAATTCTTAAACTAACTGTTACTACGCGCCGAGGATGGATGCTCGTCCTCGTCTTCAATTAAGCCGCCTCGACCCTGACGACAATTTGCCTTCTTTACATGACTTCAACCTTTTGGGGTCAGGTTGATACGTCATAACGTCGACACTTCACAACCTTCAAAGACTTTATCTCTTTTGACCAGGTGAAACGCATTACATGGAGTTTATCATCCATAAAGATAGTTGAGTAAGAGATGATAAAACTTATCCTACCAAAAGGTGTTAGGATCGAAATAATCATGTGTCATGCAAAAGCTAACAAAGCATATCTTGAACGACAATAAATCAGACAACAAAAGAGAAGTATACGAAATGAAACATAAATAATTAACTTAGTTCGATCAATTGACCTATATTTATAGGCGGAGATAAACAATCTACTATATAAAAGGAGAGTACGAAATATCGAAAGAATAACCTCACAAAAAGGCACACACAAGTGGCAGGAAAACACTTCATAATTTGCTCAAGCACGGTAAAGGTATGGATAATCATTCTGGAGAATAGATGCAAGGCCAATAGGAACCCGAAAGCTATTCTCCGGCGCTGAAGGAAGAAAAACAGCTTTGTCCTGCGAGATGACTGAAAATGCACCAATTATTTTCCACACTCTCTCCCAACTCGTGCTGCTCCACTTCCTCCTAAAGATGATGACCTTGTCCTTTTTAGCTACATAACATCAGGTCTTTCAAATCTTCTTTATTTGGTCTCCTCTTTGTAACAGATACGGAGTCATGAAACTTGAACAACTTCTAAATCTTGGTCGTACAACATACAAATAATCTAGGACAGTACTCATGTTCCCCTCGGATGTATCTTGTTTGGAGCTTTAGGTTTTATGCATTGACAATATTAAAAATGGATGATAGACATTACTTAGTAACTGATAAGAATAGTAACAAACATACTATAATATATTAGATTATACTCGTGCTGATACTTTTTTGTCACTTTTCCTAAAAATAAATGTTCCAAATGCTTATTTTAGAAAATCAAGAAAGAAGTATTATTATTATTTTTTCTTTTTTCCTTACTACTCTTCTAATAAAGGTTCTGAAATGAAGTAAAAAGATTGGGAAATCAAAGAATTAATAAGGCCAATATAGTCAAATAACTCATACTCTATTATTAATATTTCCTCAAAGGGTGTACAAAAATGCTAAAAGTAAATAAGAAAATAGAAGGGGGAGTTTAATGTACATAACGTAAATCCTTTTTTTAAATTCTATAAACATGAGGATTCCAGCATCGTCTAACAGGGAACAACTTTGATTATTTCCCATCCAAACACATATATAAGCTGATTATGTGAACCATTTAGAAAAAGGAAGAAGAAAACGGACATTATTGAAACAGTATAGGAAATCATGCTGTTAATCTCTTTTACAAGAGAGGAAGATAGAACGAAGGAAAGCTCTAGCTATAATTATTCACGGACCGCAAACGGCTTTAGTTCAAAGGGAGAATTAATTTGGTGCCTCTGTAGATGGCTTGAGGTCCATATTCTTAGTTGACTGAATTACTTGCATATAGTTGCACACATTATACGTCAATTAAGCACATGCATGCAGATCCCTTTTGCCCTAAAGAATTTAAAAAAAGAACCGATCGAGTAGAATGTTTTTTATGGCGAGAAATGGTTCCTACAGCTTAAGTAGGGTAGGGAGTATTATTGGTTGGAAGAAGACAAGAAAACCTCATGATTCCCAAAATCCTGAATTGCTTCAAAGGCGATCAGTAATTGGGGGTTCCTTTCATATCCAAAATGGATCTTTCAATATTTTATGTCGACCAAATGGGATATGGACTATAGAATACATAAGAGAAAGAAGAAAAGAGAGCGCTAGGAAAAAAAAACAAGGAATATTTTCTTATTTATTTATTTATTTATTATGATAGCGTGTGGATTAACATCTTAATTATTTCACTTGTATGCATCTTAATTATTTCATGTTATCTTCACTACCATAGGTAGGTAGGGATTACATTTTGCTCCATTAATCTTCAATAACTGCTTAACAAAATCTATCTTACAATTGTTACTAAAAGAACAAATCCGCATCTTCTTCAACTTCATCACTAGAATGCTTCAGATAAGTTTGTAGTAGTCAATGCCAAGCTGATACCAAAGATTACTGATAACTGATAATAAGATAATTAAGGAGGCTGTTGAGCGATGCTTTAATTTGGTTGTTTCCATTGATTCATGATGAATGTAAACTTGAATTATTGGGAAGACAAGAACTGCCATCATTTCTTTCTTGATATGTTTCTACTTCCTACAAACTAAATTAGCAAACTAAAACTCTCAATAACTCACTAATCCCTCCACTATGATAGCATAGAAAATTCAATCATTAAGACTCGAACTAAAAGAAAAAAAGCCTTTCATTAACGTCCTGCTTATTAGTACCTTTCTAATAAGTTTCTCTCAAATATATAGTTGGATCGTTGTAAAAGATAAAGCAGTGAATTCGAAGAAGAAAACAACTGATATAGAATAACCTTATGGCTTCGAAAGAAATCAAGGTAGCAGAGAAGTTGAAAGTGTGAGAGTAGTTAGATTTTACTACATTTTAGTAACTATAAATTACACCAGTAAGATTTTACTTAGATGAGTTGCCATGATTTTAAGCAGCTATTCAAGATTACTGCAGCTTAAACTATTGCACTGAATTCCAACCCAACATGGATACCAAATATATCATTCTGCTCACCAAAATGAAAGATAGAAACAAATAAAACTAGTGGCCTAAAGCCAAATTTAATAAGACGCATTAATACAAATATTCAAAAATTTAATATTGCCTTTCTATTATTTATAGGATAGCAGTCTTAAAAGATATTAAGCCTTTAACTTATTATTATTATTATTATTATTATTATTATTATTATTATTATTATTAATTCATGTTAATAAGATATTAGCCACGTATTTGCAATATATTACCTTGAATATTGTTGTAAAATCTAATATGGAGATTTGAGTAATTTAATTTAAAATTAAAATATTTCTATTGTTAGATGAAAGACAATATTTTTTTTTTCCAATAAGGATTCCATCTTTTTTTGTCTTTTTAATCTGTAGAGTTCACTATTATCTATGCGAAAAAATAATAAATATAGTTTTAAAAAATTTTGGGGCCTAAAGCAAATTAAAGGCTTTACTAACCTCTCCTTGAGCTATCCCTATATGGAAATAAATCACATAACATTTTTTTGTCAGCAATTCATTTATTATCAACCATCAAATTTCCTTCCGATATAACTATGACGTTAGACTATTCCTAAATGGAGCCCGTCTCTAAATTTTTATGTTCTAATTGTTAGAAATTCATTTAAATGTATATTTTCTTCTCATGGTCGTAGGAATTTTTTATTTGTGGAATGAAAGTCCAAATGAGTCGATTCGATATAATGTCATTTTCGCGTTTCTTTTTGTGATTATGATATATAGAGACAACAAAAGCATGGCCTTATTCTATTTGATACTAGTTTTTTGTTGAGGGAAGAATAAATGTTGGATTGGACTGATGACACATGCGACACCTTCAAATGGATATACACATATATATGGTGTGGGCACGAATAGGGAAAAGAAAAGGGCACAAATTTAAGAAATATATATGATATAGGTTAGCTTATACTAGTGAGGAGAAATGAACAAATCCACGTAGGATTGGAGCTATTCATAAAAGACAACTATGCATTGTGGAACACCACAAGATCAATTTGGTCGTAGGACTTGTAATTGCTCCAGTGCCACCCTTATAAAAGAAAGTATTATTTCGATCTAATTGCATATCTATATGAGAATGGTTTTTCTTTTCTTTCTTTTTAATCCGTGTATATAAGTTTGCTATCGCAATTTTAAAAGGTAATGCAAGAAGGCTGTGAGAAGAATCTCGTTGAATTTCTTAGTTTTGTAAAAATAGTGACATTGTATATATAAGGTGAATTTTATATATATATATATATATATATATATATATATATATATATATATATATATATATATATATATATANAGTTGAGAGCAAGAAAAGGGATATATATATATATATCCCTTTTCTTGCTCTCAACTAGGCCACTAGAAAAGCAATTCTTTATAACGTCATTGTTCCTAATCTGAGCACGAAGTTTTTTTCTTTTCTTTTGGTCCTCTTTATTCTCTATCTAAGGTCCTAGTCGTCGTACAGAAAGGAACAAAATGATCGTTATTGACCCAATATGGAACACGTCCTAGAGGCGCTCTAGTAATTCTCGTTTATATGTGTATATATCCTTTGGTTTTCCACAGAGATGCTGATTTGGTTGACATGATTATGACTAAATTAGACACACACAATATAAAAGAAGTTTTATATTATAAGATTACATAAAAGATAGTTACATGTATTAATTTATAATAAGTGAATTTAATAATTTGAATAATAAGACAATTAACTACTCGCTAGTTGCTGCAACATTACTGTTAAAGAGGTTTGATCATTTTATTCGTTGAAATTATGAGTGTGTTTGGTACGAAGAAAAATATATTTACTGAAAATATTTTTCAATTTTTTCATGTTTACTTAGCTTAAATATTTTGAAAAATATTTTTCTCATTCACTCATTTTTGATTTTTCATTATATTTTTCCTACCAAAAGGAGGAAAAATATTATTCAAAACTCCTTTTAACCTCTTCCACCCTATTCCCTACCCGCCAATCCCACCCGCACCCCACCCATCACCCCACCATCCACTCCCAACCCCCCCTCCCCCCGCTCCGCCCCCAACACTCCCACCCCAAACTCGTCCCCTCCCCTTCACCCCCACCGCATAGTGTTTGCCTACGTTATATATTTTACAAAAAAATATTTTTTACTCACTAACCAAACATTAAAAAAATATCTTTCTGAAAAAGTTTTCTGCTCTTGACCAGCCTACCCAAATGTGGGAAAATAAGTGATAAAACTACTTATTTTTTTCTAGAAAATATTATCCTCAATACCAAACACACCAGATGAAGATAACGATTTTCATGTTCTTATTGTATAGGGGTGTACATGGACCGGGTTGGTTTGGTTTTTATCAAAACCAAACCAAACCAGCTATTTTGGTTTGGATTGGTTCGGTTTTGTCGGGTTTTTGGGGGGTTTTTTGCTACATGAGTATTATTTCAATCTTACTTTATTAAAGTTAACGATAAAGTTTTGATAAGTGAATATATGTTCAGTAAAAATAAAAACAAATTGACAAACATATGATATATTAAAATATTCTTATGGGAGAAGTTTCAGTAACACATGATAATTATTTTTTAGTCTTCTAACAACAATTTTTCGTTGATGTACGCTTAAAAGGTTAATCAAATTTAATAATTAAACATAAAATCAATGTAATACCTAAAAATATTATTTCAAATTCGAAAAAGATATAAGAAATCTTGACATATGAATATGGAAGAACAAAGAGATGATTGATGCATTTCAATAATACTTGATAAGAAAGTGATACAACCCATTATTTAAAGTAAATAAAAGTAAATTCACTTCATAGTTATATTAAATATTCCATTTCATGAGAAAATCCCAAATATTTTTAGACATTATTTTTTACAAAAAATTCTATATAAAGTCTTAAAGTATATATAAAAATTATATATTTATTTGTCGGTTTGGTTCGGTTTTTTTAACTCAATACCAAACCAAATCAAACCAAAACCTAATCAGATTTTTTAATCGGGTAAGTTTGACTTTTCGGTTTGGTGTGGTTTTCCGGTTCGGTTTGAACACCCCTATTAACACATGAAAGTACAAGGGGGGGGGGGGGTGAATTGTGGTCTGTTAAAAACTTAGTCGACTAACGATGATTTTAGTTGACTAGATCGAGAGCAGAAGTAAAATAACAGTAAACAGAAGGAGAATGACACACAATAATTTTGTACTGGTTGGGTACCGGTGTGGTACTTACAGCCAGTTTTTCTTGGGTCACAAGGGTTCCTTTTAGATCTTGAAAGTATTATAGCAGGGATGATTTTGATTCGTTCACCACCAACGAAGTTCAGCAACAGTGAATCTCTAATAATGACACAACTCTCTTTTGTGTTCTAACTCGTCCTATCTTTTGAGACACTGATAAACTTTGGATTACAGTGTTTAGGCTAAGAAGTAGAGAGACTTAGAAAACAATGTGTGTAGTTGCGCAAGTCTTCCAATTGAACTAGGCAGCCTTCTTATAGGATAGCAAATGAGCCGTTGAGTCTTGACCAGAAATAGAGGCACGAGATCTTTAAAAGGATTTGACCCAAGGGGTGCCTCTTCGAATCTTGCTCTTTGGGAAAGACCGGATTCGATCGTGACTTTCCTTGTCACAACTTTTATTTACGAGACAATCAATCCTTTGACTGAGCTTTAATTAAGGAAGTCGAATATGGAAATAACTTCTTGATTGGTAATTTGATTGCCTTGATTGAGGCCGAGTAGATCACCAGGCTTTTGATTCCTTCTATAGGCCCATTGATTTAGTAATCACACCTCTAGATAGCTTGTCATTGCTTTTTTCTTTCTTTTGATGATTCATGCGAAATAAAATAATTGAACATTGTCATCATTGAGCCCTTGAAATTTAACTTAACAATCTCCCGCTTTTTGATGATGACAATCAAGAGAGAATAAACATTAATAAAGACTATAAGCATTAATTATGAAACTTCCTTTTTTCTGACTTGATGCTTGTTTCCCTGAGAGGTTGCTCCCCCTGACTTGATGCTTGCTCCCCCTGAGAAGTTGAATTGCTGCTCAAACCTATTTACTTCTCTTACATGTTCTCCCCCTTTGATATCAATCAAAAAGGGAAAGAAAACAACACAAGCAAGAGCAATATAGGAAGTAATGTACATAATAACTAGCTAGATAGTGCAGCAAACGTAATGCCTTCAGCAGAGGCATAGATTATACAAACCCAAGCAAAAGAAAGTTTATAAAAACCAAGCAGGCAAAATTTTTTTTATCTTTGAACCCATCACACGAATACACATTAGTTTCTTCCCAGGAAGTACTTGAGGGTGTTGATCACTTTGGTGCAGAAGGAGTCATAGGAATTCTCGACATCTTTGACTAGCTTATCCATTTTTTCAGTCATTGAATTGAAAGCCCTGGTTCCTTGTCTCCGCGTAGCTCCTATATCCATTCTGAGCTTAGCTACATATGTACCTGTCTCCTTAGTGACTTCCCTGATTTTCTCCACCTTTTCCTTCATCTCAACCACAAGTTGTTTACCTCATCCAAATATTTCTACATTGCCTGAAGATTTTGAGAGGCAGTCGATTGAGATGCTGGTTGTTCAGTTTGAACTTCAACTAGCACTGGAATATTGTCAACTTTGGCTCATTTAACCCATCCATCATCACCCAAGGTGTACCCCATCATTGAAAAAACTGTTTTATCATAAGTGTTGGTAATGTGCTTGGGTGTAAAAGATGCCAAATCTACCTTCATAACTTCGAGGATGTGTGAGATGAGCAGACCACATGGTAAAAAAACAGCAGAGGAAGATATGTACCTAATACTTTCAAGCATGTATTGGAGAATCCACACAAACCAATCCAGTCTTTTATTATTAACAAGACAATAATGGACAAAGACATCCCTAGTGGACAAAGAAATAAGGGACCCAGTTCTGGGGAGTAAAGTGGTAGCAATCATATGGGTCAAGACACAATGTTCAAACTTTAGGTTCTTGGGGCCAATATTAGGGGGGCTATCAGATAAAAAGACTTTGGCTTCTTCAAAGGATACTTCAAAATCTTTTGGCCAACAATTTTGTAAAAAAACATCAAACCCACTAAACTTAGCAGAGAAATTCTTTTCAAATTGATAAGAGTCTAGAACAATTCTAGTGCCTAACACCATAGATTCCAGGTCATCTTTGTCATTCACAAAAAGGTTTGCATAAAACATCCTCACAGGTTCCTCATAGACAGAGTTACCAACAGTGTAGAATAGAGAAGAAAGATGTTGAAAATCAAATATAGAGATCACATCACATTGCAAATTTTTCATAAGAGAAAGACTTCCAGAGCGTCCATAAGCCATAGATTTTGACTTGTAGGACTCAAACCTTGCCTTTTCACGTGGGCCATAAAAGATCAACTTGTCCTCAGGTCAGAATTCAGTGTTCTCTACCTTTCCTTTCTTGCATGAAGCCGTTTTTTGGGGCCATTTCCTGCCTTTTTCTGACTGATGGGTGGATTTTCGGAGGATTCACTATTCTCATTGACAGTTTTGAGAAAATCTGAGTCAATAGACGACTCCAAATCTACAGGTTCTTCAGGGTTGAGAGGTTTTTGAAACCTTCGGCTTTGTCTGGTTGCAGTGGAGGAAGAGGGATTTCTTTTGGCCATGGTGAGAGGGTTTGTTTGATAAGAATGAAGAGAGTAACGGAGATGAGAGGGGTTATATCGAAGCTATTGGAGTAATGAAGGTTCGCCTTGGTTAAAAGAAAAGGTGGATTCAGAAGGAAGTGATGCTTCTGAAGTGACTGATCGGCGACACTGATGAAGAAGCAATTATTATACCTATACAAAAATTAATTAAACCACACATACTTAAGGAAATAAAATATTTTAAAACACGGCACAAAAGATTTGATTTACAAAGTTGGCAAAATACCAATCTTTTTCCTTAGAAAACAAAATCTTTCTTCCAAAAGTGGTTTTTGTAAAATATCGACAAGTTGAGAATCAGTACTAATAAATTCTAATACAATATCACCTTCAGCGACATAATCACAGATAAAATGATGCTTAATTTTTATATGCTTTGCTCTAAAATGATGCACAAAATTCTTTGATAAGCAAATGACACTGGTATTATCACAAAATATAGGTGTAGAAGTAAGAGATAAATCATAGTCGAGAAGTTGATGCATAATCTATAGAACTTGTGTACAACAGCTTCCGACTGCTAAATATTCTGCTTCAGTCGTTGATAGGGCAACACAATTTTTTTTCTTGCTATGACGAGATACAAATGCATTTCCCAAGAGTTGACACGTGCCACTAGTGCTTTTTCTATCAGTCTTGTCACCTGCAAAATCTACATTTGAAAAACCTTTTAATGCAAAATTGATAGAATGATCATACCATAATCCTAGATCAGAAGTACCAATTAGATATCTTATAATTCGTTTAACAACAGTGATGGGATTCGGAGCCGACTGAAATCTTGCACACTTGCATACACTGAACATAATATCTGGTTGACTAGTAGTGAGATACAATAGGGATCCAATCATCTCTCTATACATGGTTTCATCAACCTTTTTTCCATTGTTGTCTTCATCGAGTATTGTTGTTGGACTCATTGAGTGCCGATTGACTTTACATTTTCCATTCCAAACTTTTTGATAAGCTCCTTAGTGTACTTGGTTTGGCTAATGAAAATTCCTTTAGGAGACTGTTTGATTTGAAGTCCGAGAAAGAATGTCAGTTCTCCCATCATGCTCATTTCAAATTCTCCTTTCATGGAATGAGCAAAATCTTCACATAAAGAAGAGTTAGGACTACCAAAAAAAATGTCATCAACATAAATTTGAGTAATAAGATTACCTGAACTAGACTGCTTAATAAAAAGAGGTTTATCGATATTACCTCTTTTGAACCCTTGATTTAAGAGAAAAGAACTTAACCTTTCATACCAAGCACGCGGAGCTTGTTTGAGACCATAAAAAGCTTTATTCAGCTTGTATACATGATTAGGAAAGGTGACGTTTACAAATCCTGGTGTTTGCTTTACATATACTTCTTCAAAGATGTAGCCATTTAGGAATGCACTTTTAACGTCCATTTGAAACAGCTTGAAACCTTTGTGAGCAGCAAAAGCAAGTAATATTCTAATGGATTCAAGTCTTGATACAGGAGCAAAGGTTTTGTCATAGTCGATTCCTTCTTGCTGGGAGTATCCTTGAGTAACTAATCTTGCTTTATTTCGAACCACTTGACCAGATTCATTCAATTTGTTTCAGAATACCCATTTAGTTCCAATGATTGAGGAGTTTGAAGGTCTTGGAACCAATTCCCATACTTTGTTTCTTTCAAATTGATCTGGTTCCTCTTTCATAGCACTTATCCAATGTGCATCTTTCAGAGCTTCATCCACTTTCTTTGGCTCAAGTTGAGAAATAAGAGCCACATGAGATTTGTTCTTCTGAGATCTTCTTGTAGTGATTCCTTCCTGTGGATCTCCTATAATAAATTTGTGAGGATAGCCCGGTTCGCTCTTCCATTCATTTGGTGTGTTTGAAGGAGGATCTCTTTCTACAGACTCTTCAGCTGGTTGATTTTGCCGATCAGCTGACTCACTTTGATGATCCTTTCCTGCAATGACAGATTTAGGGACAAAAGGAATTTCCTCATCTTCAGGAAGTTTTTCACTCCTTGGACGAGGGTTAGTATCAACAAAAACAACATGAATTGATTCTTTAATGCAGAGTGTTCTTTTATTATAAACTCTATATGCTCTACTTGAAGGAGAGTAACCAAGAAATATACCTTCATCACTTTTAGGATCGAACTTACCCAAATTATCCTTTCTATTATTGTGAATGAAACATTTGCATCCAAAGGGGTGAAAATAGCTAATATTAGGTTTCTTACCATTCCACAGTTCATACGGTGTCTTTTTGAGAATTGGTCGAATCAGACACCTATTGATAATATGACATGTTGTGCTTACCGCTTCAGCCCAGAAATGATGAGGTAGGGAATTTTCTACAATCCTGGTTCTTGCCATGTCCTGTAGGGTTCTATTTTTACGCTCTACCACACCATTTTGTTGCGGAGATCTTGGTGAAGAAAAATTGTAAGAGATTCCTTGACATTGCAAAAGTTTTCAAAATCTCTGCTTTCAAATTCTCCTCGATGATCACTTCTGATACAAGAGATGTAGTAACCCTTTTCTCGTTGAACCTTCTTACAGGAAACTTCAAAATTCTCATCATCTTTATGACTCAAAAACATAACCCAGGTAAATCTAGAAAAATCATCCACAATAACAAAAGCATATGCAATAGTTGAAGACGTTTTGAGGTGGGAAAAAATAACAACAACAACAACAACAACAACAACAACAACGACCCAGTAAAATCCCACTAGTGGGGTCTGGGGAGGGTAGTGTGTACGAAGACCTTACCCCTATCCCGAAGAAGTGGGGAGGCTATTTTCAAAAGACCCTCGGCTCAAAATTTTGAGGTGGAAACAAAATTTTTGATTTGAAAGATGAGCGAATTTGTTTTCCTAGTTGACATGTGTCACAAATATAATCCTTTGAAAAATCTAGTTTTGGAAGTCCAATGACGAGATCATGTTTAGAAAGCTTTTGAATAGTATGCATGCTGGCATGACCAAGTTTTCTATGCCAGACCCAGGGATCATCAACTATGGAAGCAAGACAAATTTGATCCCCAAGATTATCTAGGTTGCTAATAGTATAAACATTTCTATCTCTATTACCTGAAAGAACGACTTTACCTATTTCATCTTCTATGAGCCAACCATGTTTCTTAAAACGAACCTCATAGTCATTGTCACATAGTTGACTAATGCTGAGAAGATTGTAGCCGAGTTCATCAACCATGCAGACTTCATCTACATCACATGTTGGGCTTAGAGGAACTTTTCCAACCCAGTTACATTTCCTTTGGATTTGTCTCCAAATGTGACTGTTCCTCCATCTAGTTTAGTGACTGTCTTGAACAATTGTTTGCCACCAGTCATATGTCTGGAACACGCGCTGTCGAGATACCATTTTCCTTTTCGATTCTTCTTGCGGTGTTCCTCACTCGTTCCCTCGTCTGCCATGAGACCAAGTTGATCTGAGTCTTCTTCTTCATTTATTCCTCTATTTCCTGAGAATCCACGCTCTCCTGATTCTTCATTGCTATCATCTTCTATGGCCATGAAGTACATATTTGCAATTTATCATGATTAGATTCTACTTCATCACTCCAGGCTCCAAAAGACTTCTTCCTTTGAAGATTCCTGCTCAGCTTCTTCTTTAGTTCTGGGCAGTCATCTTGAATGTGTCCATGTTTACCATATTCGTAGCATCTTCCATCATTTTTATTATTTATCCTTCCCTTTCTAAAGTTTGGTCTACCTCTTCTGCTATTTCTATTTTTCCTCATCATGCTAGTTACAACTTGAGAAAGCATGGCTATGTTTTCATCCTATTCTCATCCGTCATTTTCTTCTTCATCCTCTGGTTCAATCACAGTTGCTTTGAAGGCGACTGCTTTCTTCTTTTCTTGTTGAATCTGTCTATCCAAGTGAGTTTTCTCAAAAGCTATTAGATCACCTCTGAGTTCATCATAGGACATTTTATCAAGATCCTGACATTCGAGTGCGATGACCTTTGGCTGCCAAATCGTAGGTAGACTTCTAAGAATTTTTCTGACTTGTTCTCAGCTTTTTATTGTTCTACCAAAGGATTTTAGATCTCCAAGAATTTCGCTGAACCTGGAGAACATTTCTTCAGCCGATTCTCCATCCTTCATTTGAAATAGCTCATACTCACGAACCAATAGATTTATACTTGTTTCTTTTACCTTGTTTGTCCCTTCATATGTAACTTCCAATTTATCCCACATCTCCTTAGAAGTTTCACAACTTGAGATCTTTTCATATTCTTCACCATTGATAGCACTGTACAACAGATTTTTTGCTTTGGCATTTACAGTTATAACATTGGCTTGCTCATCAGTGTAGTCATTTAAGTCAAGTGGATTAGTGGATACTATTACTTGACCATTTTCGTCTTTCCTTGGGGGTACTGGAAGAATTCCCTTTTTGATCACTCGCCAGACTTTGATGTCATAAGATATGGTGTATTTTTCCGTACGCACCTTCCAATGAGAGAAGTATTGTCAATTAAAGTATGGTGGTTGAACTTGTGAAGTCCCCTCTTGAAATAGTGCACCAATGGCTGTGTTTGATCCCATGATCTTTTCCTCACTAGCTGGTAAGCAAAGTTTGTGAACCTTGCTCTAATACCAATTGAAAGTGCAAGAGGAGGGGGGGTTGAATTGT
Organism: Nicotiana attenuata; assembly: GCF_001879085.1. Classification (NCBI taxonomy): domain Eukaryota; kingdom Viridiplantae; phylum Streptophyta; class Magnoliopsida; order Solanales; family Solanaceae; genus Nicotiana; species Nicotiana attenuata. The sequence continues at coordinate 184,547 of NW_017671255.1, read as the reverse complement.
GGTCTGTTAAAAACTTAGTCCACTAACGATATTTTAGTTGACTAGATGGAGAGCAGAAGTAAAATAACAGTAAACAGAAAGAGAATGACACAAAATAATTTTATACTGGTTCGGTACCAGTGTGGTACTTACATCCACTTTCCCTTGGGTCACAAGGGGTTCCTTTTAGATCTTGAAAGTATTACAACAAGGATGGTTTTGATTCGGTCACCGCTAACGAAGTTCAGCAACAGTGAATCTTTAATAATGACACAACTCTCTTTTGTGTTCTAACTCTTCCTATATTTTGAGACACTTATAAACTTTAAGTTACAGTGTTTAGTCAAGAAGTAGAGAGACTTAGAAAATAATGTGTGTAGTTGCGCAAGTCTTCCAGCTGAACTAGGAAACCTTCTTATAGGAGAGCAAAAGAGCCGTTGAGTCTTGACCAAAAATAGAGGCACGAGATCTTAAAGGATTTGATGCAAGGGGTGCCTCTTCGAATCCTGCTCTTTGGGAAAGACAGGATTTGATCGTGACTTTCCTTGTCACAACTCATTTACGAGACAATCAATCCTTTGACTAAGATTTAAGTAAGGAAGCTGAATATGGCAATAACTTCTTGATTGGTAATCTGATTGCCTTGATTGAGGCCGGGTAGATTAGCAGGCTTTCGATTCCTTCTATAGGTCCATTGATTTAGCAATCACACCATTAGATAGCTTCTCATTGCTTTTCTTTCCTTTTGATGATTCCTGTAAAATAGAATAATTGAACATTGTCATCATTGAAACCTTGAAATTTAACTTAACAACACACACAAAAAACCTCCAAAAAGGTATTATTGAAAACAAGGAGTTTTCATTTGAAAGCAACAAAATAATGATTTTTCATAAGGATTTTTATTTGGAGTAGCCATATAGCATTGGAATGTTATGCTAGGTCACCTTTATTTAGAACCATATTTTATTTAAAAGGAAAATACCCTTTGAATATCAATTGAGAGTCACAACTTGCCTCGAAAGTGTTCTTTCCTAGTTCTACTGAAAAGATGATTGTTCTCTCCACCTGATGATACCAAGGTCTAAGTTTTCTTAAGTAATTCAATTTACGACTGAAATACTTTCATAATAGATGTTCTTAGTCCAATTACACGTAATTATACTCAAATCTAATTCTCATATGACTTTTCAAATGAGCTCCTACGCTTAAAAGTGTAATCTAGCACCATAGGCATCATATTGGTATACTATATGATTGCCCAGAGGCCGGGAAAGCTGAGGCTGTTAATTAGGGGATATTGTTGCAGCTTTGGTGGATTATCATTCATCAAAGTTTTTTGGAATTTGGATGTACCTTTAGTTAGCTAGAGATCTTGATTGGAATTTGAGTTGATCATGCACTGTCGCTATCGTCTATAAATAGATGTTCTTCCTAAAATGATACTCTCCTAATATGACAAAATAATAACCTCTTGGAAAAGAGAGCCACCACTTGCTTACAAGTCAACAAATTCTAATCATAACCAAAGTCTAGTGTGATCTTCCGGAATCTAGCCAGTGTATCTTTCTCCTTTGAATTTATCTTTGAAATGTCATTGTCACAATCTTCAATTAACATTATCTTAGTCTCCCATTGTATATACGAGAGGTACATAAAATAAAAGAGTTTAGTTCTATGTAACTTAAATCCACAATAAAACTACTCTAACTACTCTAAGAGAGATGAGACCTCCACCTTTTTCCCTTTCTTTCTTTGTTTTTCCCATGTTTTTAATAAATAAAATAAAACCACCTAATTGATGGCGGTTAACATTTATTATTAAACAAAAAGAGTGAAAAATAGAGGTGTACTAGGCCGATAACTCTCGGGAAAAAAAAACCCAGGCCAACGCCTATATGTATCAAAATTTGAGAGAAGAGCATGTCCACAATTCTCTTTATGATTTATTATTTTGAGAAAAAAAACAGATAGTCTGAACATGTTGAAAGTATCCATGGAAAAAACATAAATTATTAATGGTATCAAAGTAAAGGAGTACCGGAAAACCATAGCAGCTCAATTGATTGACTACTGAACTTTGGTGACGATTTAATTCTCCACCTTATCATCCCTTTCCCATTTTCCCTTCCCCTACCCCTTCTGTAATAAAAATTTAAAACAAAAAAAGTAAAGGAGTACCATTTTTCCTTTGTGATCAGCTTGATTCGAGTTCTGAAATATATCCCTTTCCTATTTTTCCTTTATTGATTTGGGGCCTATATTCGATGAACAGAGAATATGAAGGGAGTACGTAGTTGTAGCTCGCATTAGAGTAGGCTTTAGAGCTTAATTGAGCATAACTCACTTATTTTTGTCACGTCATCTTCTCTTCACATGTTTTGTTATTATCGTATGAATTTCATTAATGCAGTAAATTATTCTAATTGAATTTCGAATATCATCACTATAAATTTAATTTTCACCATATAAATATTGTTGAGCATCATTGGTTGAAAGGACAAGACAAGCGCCACAAGGCAGAAGCTAATATGTTGGAAACTTATTATCGAAAGTGTAAGTTCGACTTTCGTCCTTATTAATTCCTATCGATTTGATCTTCATATTCCAAATCACTATTATGACCCGAAATCCCACCTTCAGAATCGTGATGGCGCCTAACATTTTACTTGATAGGCAAGCCAACATTAGATAAATTACTTAACCAGTTTTAATAATTCAAATCATAATGTTAACAATAATAACCGTAATAGTCTGAAGTAGAGTGATATAATACTGAATAACGTAATCTAAACATATCCCAGAATTTGGAGTCACGAATATATGAGCATCTTGAGTGCTACAGATAAAGTCTAAACAAAATACAACTATTTTGAAGCTAAATAAACAGTAATGATAGAATAAAAGGGGACTTCAGGGCTGCGGACACCATGCAGCTATACCTCAAGTCTCCATAAGTAGCTGAATCCGAGCAGTATCGCTACACACCACTGGGATCAACTCCGGTATCTGCACAAGAAGTGCAAAAGTGTAGTATGAGTACAACCGACCCACGTACCCTGTAAGTGGCGAGCTTAACCTCGACGAAGTAGTGACGTGGCTATGGCAAGGCACTGACAAATAACTTGTACGAGATAATAACAATAGAAAAATAAAGATAGAAATGAAGCAATAACTCATATAAACGAACTCGAAGGTCATCTAAGAGAGAGTCCAGAATAACAAAGTCTCAAGTCTCATATCACAACACCGAGGACAATTCAACAATCACAAACAATTACAACATATCAAATCCATTGCGGTGCGCGATCCGATCCCACCATATCATTATCTGTTCATATCATAATTCGTCCATATTCATTCATATCATTTTAATACCATTCAATTCCGTTGCCGCGTGCAACCCGCTCCTCATACAATTTTCAAGTCATCACATAAGCAATTCAACAACAGTATTTACAAAAACATCAACATCAAGAAGTGAACGTACAAGACAGTAGAGAACCACAAAATAATTGGAGAAATAATATTTTAGAGTGCATCAAATAATATGAGAACAATAAAAACAGGTAGAACATATGACAATTTATATATACAACTAAAGTAAGTAGAAACCGGTAACAAATAAGCAAAAATTATGTGAGGAATGAACAAATTAAGGTAAAGTAGCAGTTAAATGACAAGTAACAAAAATATAACATGGAAGTCGAGTAAAAACATGTAACAATTAAAGTATATAACAAGAGATATCATGGAATAAATGAACATAAAAATAGATATTCAAATTCCGCATGCTAAGTCTCATGACGGCGTATATACACTCGTCACCTCGCATATACGCTGTTTTCTCACATAATTCACGTAACAATTAATTCAACAAGTCCTAATTCCCTCAAGTCAAGGTTAGACACAATACTTACCTCACTCCACGAACAAAGCAATCAATCAACCACGGCCTTGCCTTTTGAACACGCCTCCAAACCAACCAAATTTAGCAAATTATCTATCAAACGATTTAAATAAGCTTTAGAAACTACTCATTAATAAAAAAGGTTCAATTTTGATCATTATTGAAAAAGTTAACCTCGGGCCCGCTTTGTCAAAACCCGAGGTTCGGACCAAAATTCGATTATCCATTCACACCCGAGCCTGATTATGTGATTTGTTTCGAAATTCGACTTCAATTTGAGGTCTAAATCTCAAGTTTACAAAATCTCCAATTTCTACCCAAATTCCTAATTTCTACCACGAAAATCCTATATTTGATGTTGGAATCTCACGAAAAGTAATAGGGAACTGAAAGAAAGTGCATTAGAGTTGCTTGCCAATGATTTTGGGAAGAAAAGTCTCTTGAAAAATCGTCTCTAGAGTGTTTAGGGTTGAGAAATTTTCAAACTTTTAAATTACTAGCTTTCGACAAAATGAGTCAAATCAACCTAGGGACCTCCGATTTTAATTCCGGGCATGCGCCCAAGTCCAAAATCACAATATGGACCTAGCGTCAAAATACCGATCCGGGGTCCTTTACACAAAATATAGACCGTAGTCAACTCAAGTTGTTTTTAAAGCCAAATATCATATTTTCTTTAAATTTTTACGTAAAACCTTTTCAAAAAGAGACACGGACCACGCACGCAAACCAAGACACATCAAATGGAGCTAAGGGAGGTCTCAAAACTCTAAATTAAGGGCCAGTACTCGAAATGACCTATAGGGTCATCACATTCTCCACCTCTAAAAGAAACGTTTGTCCTCGAACGGATATAGAAAAGAACCTGGACTGGTGAAAAGGTGTGGGTATCTACTCCGCATTCATACTCGAACTCCCACGTAGTTGCCTCAATCGGCTGACCTCTCCACTACTCTCTAATAGAAAGATAACTCTTAGACCTCAACTTTCGGACCTACTGGGCTAGAAAAGCCACCAACTCCTCCTCATATGTCAAATCCTTGTCCAATTGGACTGAGCTATAATCTAATACATAGGATGGATCACCATGATACTTCCGAAGCATGAAAATATGGAACACCAGGTGAATTACCGATAAGCTAGGTGGCAATGCAAGTTTGTAGGCTACCTCAACTCTCTCAAGGATCTGAAAAGGACCAATATACCTAGGTCTTAACTTTACCTTCTTAACGAACCTCATCACACCATTCATAGGTGAAACCCGCAGGAAAACCCTCTCTCCCACCATGAATGCTACATCACGAGCTCTCCGATCAGCGTAACTCTTCTTCCTAGACTAGGTTGTACGAAGCCGATCTTGAATCAACTTGACTTTTTCCAAGGCATCCCGAACCAAATCAGTACCCAAAAATTGAAGCCTCTCCCGGCTCAAACAAACCAACTGGATAACGACACAACCTCCCATATAAGGCCTCATAAGGATCCATCTAGATACTCGATTGATAGCTGTTGGTGTAGGCGAACTCAGAAAGCGGTAGAAACTGATCCCATGAACCCCGAAATCCATAACACACACACGTAGCATATCCTCCAAGATCTGAATAGTTCGCTCGGACTGCCCGTCCGTCTGGAGGTGAAATATTATACTCAACTCAACCCGTGTTCCTAACTCACACTGCACGATTCTCCAAAAATACGATGTGAGCTGTGTGCCTCAATCGGAGAAAATAGAGACTGGCACGCTGGGAAGACAAACAATCTCCTGGATTTAGATCTAAAGCCAGCCGCTTTGAAGAATTGGTAGTCATAACGGGTATGAAATGTACAAACTTATTCAACCTATCCATAAAGACCCACATAGCGTCAAATTTCTTCAAAGTCCATGGGATCCCAACAACGAAATCCATGGTAATACGCTCCCACTTCCACTCGGAATCTCAAGTCTCTGAATCAAACCGCCTGGCCTCTAATGCTCGTACTTCACCTGCTGGAAATTCAAACACCGAGCCACATACTCTACTATATCTTTCTTCATTCTTGTCCACCAATAATGCTGCCTCAAATCCTGATACATCTTGGCGTCACCCGGATGAATGGAATACTGTGAACTATGGGATTCTTCAAGAATTAACTCACGCAGTCCATCCATATTGGGGACACAAATCCGACCCTACATCTGTAACACTCCATCATCTCTAATAGAAACCTCCTTGACATCGTCGTGTTGCACCGTGTCCTTAAAGACAAATAAATGGGGATCGTCATACTGATGCTCTTTGATTCACTCATATAAGGAAGACCGAGAAACTACACAAAGAAAAAGACGGCTGGGCTCTAAAACATCTAACCTCACGAGCTGATTGGCCAAAGCCTGAATATCCAATGCTAACGGTCGCTCACCCACTGGAATATATTTAAGGCTACCCATACTCTCAGCCTTTCTGCTCAAGACATCGCGGATAAGTGTTGATTTTGACCACTTATTAGTACCTTTTTACTTTTGTTTTGGTCCGCAAGTGTTGATTTATGCTCCCAAAACTAAAGAAAATATGCAAATTGCAGGAATGTTGGAGATTTTGGGCTCTCATGAAGAAATCTGACTAAAAAAGGAGTGTTCCGACTCACAAGGCAAGAAGAGGCGCAGCAGACCAGAAGTGCGGACCGTAAAAGTATTTCTGCGGCCACAGAAGTAAGTGTGGACCGCAGATCTGATACAGTGGCCCAGAAGTATTTGAAGAAGAAGTGCGGACCACACAGAATTTGTGCGGCCACAGATCATGGTCCTCACCGACAAGAATTCAAAAAGTTCAGATAGTGTGCAAAATGACCAAGACTGAAGTCTTTCCTGAAGTGCGGCTGCAGAAGCTGAATGGCAGCCGCAGATCGAATTTTGCGGCTGCAGAATCATTTCCCCTGCAAACTCAACCAATGTGCAGACTGAACATGGAATTGTGCGGCCGCAGAACCTCCCGAGGGGCATTTTTGTCAGCGAATTTTGGGCCACTATAAAAAGACGGGAATCACATTTTTAGGTAAAGTTTTGAAGTTTTCTCAGTTGTAGCCCTTGTAGTTTACTATTTTAGAAAATTTGTGATCATTTTGGGATAAAAACATCATAGCTTATCATTTTAATATCATATTATGGGTTTAATTAGTATTTCTTCTTTGTTTTCTTCAATTTCTACTATGCGTAGCTAGATATTTAACTAGGGTTGTGACCCAACCCTAGTGTGTAAACCTTATGGATATTTAATTTAATGCTTATTTATGATTGGGTATTTATTATTTAGCCTTGTTCATGCTTTAGTTTTAGAATTAATGGTTGCAAACATTGATTCATGCCTTTTTGACTTGGTCTTTACTTGAAAAGGAGGGATCTAGTCTAGGAAAACATGGCTAACAAGAAATTGGGCTAGTTAAGGATTTGACTAGCTTAATTAATGGGTTTGAACTAGAGATAGGGAAAACCGACTTGAGCTTATATCAACTATTTAGCTTGATACCCATTTGATCTTGAGAAAGCCAAATTGGGCAAAAGCACTCTATGACCGAGAGGTATTGAGTGGGTAACATAGAGTTGAGAACTATAATACACTCTAATCAATAAAACAAGTGTTAGCGTACCTAACCCATTAGGCGAACACCTAGGCGAAGGTTACATCCCTAGGCTTTTACCTATTTGAAAACAACCAAAAATAATAAGTCAAATTCTAGTTTCATTTCTTTTACTGAGCATTGATAGTGTAGTTTATAGAAGTAAATTTCAAACCACTTTGATTGGAAGTGTATTTAAGTTGTTTCGTCTTCACGCATCAAGTATAGACTCTAACACCCATTATTAGCTCCATGTGGAAATCAACCCCGAATCATAGTTGGGTACTATTCTTCCAACAACCTCTTTCACCCATTGTTGAGTGTGGATTGGGAGTGGATCAATCTCCCACCACATTGGCCTTCCCGGGATGGTACAAAATGGTGATATCATAGTCTTTCAACAACTCTAACCACCTCCTATAACGATCTGATCGGTCGTTTTGAGAAATTGCACTTCGCTTGGTAGTTTGAGGGCATGAGTATCTCTGCATGATGCATTATGACTTGTGTAAATCGTCGGTTTTGGTTTTCAGGTTATTCGAAAATGATTTGGAAGAATGAACTTCATGAATTGAAGCTTTTAAGTTGGAAGAGTTGACCAAGTTTGACTTTTTAGCATTTGACCTCGGATTGGAGTTTTGATGGTTCCATTAGGTCCAGATGGAAATTTTGGACTTGGGTGTATGCCTGGATTTACATTTGGATATTTCTAGAAGGATTCAACACTAATTGGCGAAAGATGGAAATTTGAAGGTTTGGAAAGTTCATAAATTTGACCGAGAGATGACATTGATGATATCGGATTTGAATTTTGGTTTCGGGGATTGAAATAGCTTCCTTATGTCATATGGAACTTTTGTGTAAAATCTGAGTTTATTCCGAGTTGATTTGATATGTTTCGGCGCGAGTTTTTGAAAGTTCAAAAGTTCATTAAGTTTGATTTGAGGTGCAATTCGTCGTTCGATATTGTTATGTGTGATTTGAGGCCTCGATTAGGTCCGTGTTATGTAATGGGACTTGTTGGTATGTTTGTACTGGGTCCCGAGGGGCTCGGGCGAGTTTCCGATAGGTTTGGATTGTGTTGCACTCGTTTTTCTTATGTTTCGATGTCGTTTCTTCAAGCATAAATGGTACCACATTAAGCAAATAAGCTCCAATTTCTGTTTTGATTGAAGTATTAGATATGTATCGTAATTACGGAGCCGTAGCAAAAAGAATCGTCGAATTTGGACATCATACGAGGAGTTTATGATTATTTTACTAAGAATTAGGTTGCGAGATTTTTCAGATTAATTATGAAATTGCCACTAACTTCGTATTTAAAAATCTGCACTATTTCAAAATATTGAAACCAACATATCTCCTTCATTATAAGGTCAAATGGAGTGATTCAAAAGCCTAACTTGACTGAAATTTCACAAGAAATCCATTGGAGGCATCAAAAGCAAGTTTCGGGATCGTTTGGAACACAGAACAAGGCTGATGAGCTAGGCAAAAATGCTTAATATCGAGAGTTTGTTCATGTGGTCATATTTTGAGTTGGGGAGCTCGAATTTGGGCAATTGTTGGAGGCGATTCTCACCATATGGATTGGGATAAGTGTTCTATACTTTATTTAAGTTATATTTCACGAATACATCTTGGTTCTTGACAATTGATTGATGATTTCAAAGTAAAATTTGAGGGTTTTGTCTAAAATTTCGTAAAGTGACATTTTGAGTTTTGAACATCGATTCAGAGTCGGATTTGAGTGAAACTAGTATGGATGGACTCACAATTGAATGCGTTTTCTGATTTTGTGAGTTAATGGGTTTTCGGATTTCGAGGTGCGAGCCTGAGATTGACTTTTTGGTTGACTATGGGCTTTTGATTAGAGATTCGACCTTTATCGATTGGGTTTGTTTCGTTGGGCATTATTTGATGTACTCGAGTTTCTTTTGGCTAGCTTCGAGCCGTTCTGAGGTTGGTAAGCACGGGATGGTATTTTGGAGCATCTTTTGGCTTGCTCGGTATCGATTTGGCTTGTTTGAGGTAAGTGTCTTGCCTAACTTTGTTGAGGGATTTTTTTTACTAACTGACATTGTTTTCTACATGCAGGGGTAATGGATATATGAGGTGACGAGCGTATATGCATGTGGCAGAGTTAATCATGCTCGGGGGTAAATTATATGATTAATTATGTTGTAGAATTATGTGACCTTCTTGCTTCATGTCTTACTTGACTTCTAGATTAATAAGAATACGAAATTAAATGTTAGAAACCAAGATTTAGTTTATTATAACTTGATTAAAATTTAACGGGATTTTGAGAAACACCGATGTGTCTAACTCGATCTTCATCATGCTTAATCACTAATACATTTCTATGGCCATTATTATCGAGATATTGGATTCTATACTCGAGTTACAAATCATTCTTGAGATTTATTGATATACTTGAACAATAAGGGTCTTGAGGGTTTATTGATCTATTGTTGGCTTGAAAGTTGTGATTGGAATTCCTTTGGAATATTCGTTTAACCACTCTCCTTGATGTTATTTATGCTTCCTACCTTGCTTGTCATTGATATACATATGCTTAGTGAGCAAGAGTGTAAAACGCGAAGGGTGATGCCGTGCCATTGCTTTTATATTATCATGTGAGAGAGAGTGTAAAGCACGAAGGGTGATGCCATGCCATTTCATATATTTTATCATGTGAAGGAAAGTGAAAAGTATGAAGGGTGATGCCGTGCCATTTCATTTGAGAGTAAAAGCACGAAGGGTGATTCCGTGCCATTTCATTTGAGACTAAAACCACGAAAGGTGATGTCGTGCCATTTCATTTATATTATCCTGATCTCATTTACATTATCATGTGAGGATGAGAGTAAAAGCACGAAGGGTGATGCCGTGCCATTTTATTTAAATCATCATGCTTTTATATTATCACGAGTTCATGGCACGAAGGGTGTTTTCGTGCAGGCGATGACAAGGGACATGCATTATGTTGTGATATCTTTTTCTTGTGTATGGGTTCATGCCTTTACCTTGAGCGGTCATTGTCGTAGCTGTGTTTCCTATGTGACTTGTCGTTGTAGCTCTGTATTTGTTCTCTATATCAACTGTTGTCGTGTTGCCCATGCGTTCTACTTGTTTAACTTGCAAATACCATGCCTCCTTCCTGCCGTTATATCTATAACCATGTCGTATCTAGTTTATTGCACTTTAGTATAAGCTTTCTACCATGTTAGCCATTCATGCCTCTACTAGTTAGCTTATAAAGATCATGTGTTCCCCTCTTATTTGTCATATCTACATCTATGCTTTCTACCATGCTAGTTAGGTGAAATTATGTTCTTCTTTCCTAATTGATGTCATCATTCCTATATTTCCTACCTTGTCATTACTGTTATCGACATTTCTTTCACCTGGTTGGTACTGTTACACGTATATTTAGTGAGGATGAGATAAATGCACGAATGGTGTTGCCGTGCTGTTGGATTGGATGTCTTGAGTATATTTCTCATACTATGAAAGTTATGGATTTATTATTTTGATTTGCTAGTTATCGCTCTAAGGAAAGGATTGGTCGTGATATTGAGGAATATTAATCGTAGTTCTTCTATAAATCATCTACTGCTTCGCATAATTGTTTCCTTGTATGCTATTCTGTTATGTTCTAGTATTGTTCTACTGCTGGTCTTTGGTACAAGTTGTATCAGTGAGTATCTTTTAACTACAAAGCGTTATCACTACTTCACCGAGGTTAGTCAAGATACTTACTGAGTACATTGGGTCGGTTGTACTCATACTACACTTCTGCACCTTGCGTGCAGATTTTGGAGCGGAGCTGCGGGTAATGTCGGGAGTTGACTCTGAAGATGTTCATGCCTTCCGGATGTGGCTACCACATGTTCCTGGGTAGTTCTAGAGTTGAATTCTGTTTAAGTACATTTCAAACAGAAGTTGAATTTATTTCATATCCGTTTTTACAATAATCTAGTCTTAGTAGCTCATGTCTTGTACTACCAGTCCTTGGAATGTTGTTTGGAATCCAAATAAATCAATTGTTGATCATATTTATTTTATTAGAATTGTTTTAACTGTTAATTGGTTGACCTAACGGGTCGGGTTAGGTGCCATCAAAACCTGTGGATTTTGGGTCGTGACAAGTTGGTATTAGAGCTCTAGGTTCATAGGTTCTACGAGTCATGAGCAAGTGTCTAGTAGAGTCTTGCGGATCGGTATGATGACGTCCATACCTATCTTCGAGAGGCTACATGGCATTTAGGATAAACTTCCCATCTTTCTTTCCTTACCGTGCGACATTAATTCAGCTTGAAGCGTAACTCTTTTAATTCCTTCCACGCATTCGTATGCGCGTGTGAGTGCTCAGTATCGGCTGTGCATCGACGGCTTGTGATTTCATGGATGAGGCGCGAGATGTGATTTTTGTGTGATGATGATGGTTCATTCTGGAGGACTTGAGGCCGGGTTTTGACTGTAGCTTGAGTACGAGGATTTCGGTTATATGAGTATGTGATTTTGGACTTATATGTCCGGTAGTGTCCCTATAAGTGGAATTTGTGGCTAGTGAGTGGTTTGATGACTAAATGAAGAGTAGGATGTGACTGCAGGCTATGTTCACATGATTTAATGTGACGAGAAGAGTTTGCTTGAGGTGTAAAAAAGGACTAATGGGTGCTTGATTTCTGCCTTGATGTGACGTATAGTCTCGAGTTATAAGTGTGTTGAAAGGTTTTTCATGTTGTTTAATTGTGGAACGAATTTGATTCTCATGCATTATTGATGAGTTCAGACTCAGGAAGATTAAGTGATGGCGTATTAGTTGTGGCTAGAATCTGAGATATACATAAATGGTATCGAGACTCGCAGTATTTCTATATCATTGGGGATTATAAATTTCAGTGTCAGGGAGGTGAAGGAAACCGATTTAGATTCACAAAAGTTCTCTTCAGAGTGGGTGTCTCGGTTGTGGTACCTTGGGGGTGCTATGAGGGAATACAACAGCTTATGTGCCTTAGGGCACTGTGGTTTTTATGCTAGGATCTCTTATGGCGAGCTTTAGGGTAAGGATCATGGTGTTCTCGCAAGGAGGGGTATCAACTTGAGGGTAATTTGGAAGGAACACGGAGAAATAGGGCAGCAGGTTGGATCAACACGATAATGATATAATCAATTCTTTGGGTACTTATAATGTGGTGAGTCTCCACAGGTGTTTTGTGACAATGCTCTTGGGTTTTGGTAGCTGCATGGCTTGGTTGAGTTAGAGGGATTCAGTTATGATAGTTTGGTTATGTGAAAATGGATTCCAAAGAGTTCTCGGTGATTTCTATCACGTTTCGAGGTGGATATTTCCTACTAGCGTGAGGAACATGTTGCATATTGAGATTTTCTCCTGGATGAGATCAAATGAAAGGTTACTGACTGATCGGGTATGTATTCTGTTGGCGACTCAGAGTTGATCATGAGATTATCATGCTTTTCATATGATGGCATAATAGATGCGGTGTGTTGTGTACGATTTAGATTTGCATATGCAAGGTCACAGTTGAGTGAAGGGAAGTTCATGAATTCTTAGACAACACGGATGGTTTTAGATGTCTAGATGAATGCTATTACTACTTGGTATTGCCTGAGAAGGGTGTGCATTTCAGAAGGCGCATTGTGTTTTGACTGACGGATGCTGCATTGGTATTGCGGTACTCACCTAGTTGATTGACTGATGATATTCAGATTGTGCTATGTGGCACGGAAGAATTATAGAAGTATTCCTTGTGTAATGATCGTGTATGAGAGATGTGTTAGACATTCGGGCGGTGGAGTTGGGATCAGGCATGGTGATTCGTGTGTTCTATGGATTTGGAGACTGAGAGTTCTCAGAAGCAAATTGTTTCGTGGTTGTGGACTGTGAAAATGTGGCCAAAGCTAGCCAGAAGATAGTATGTATTACGTTTATGTCGTTGTGGACTTTTGGAGGGCTATTTGTCCATTCGAGGTTGACCGGAGTTGATCTGGGGCCCATTGGTAGGCCTAATGAGGATATGTATTCTGTATTGGATCGACTTTGCTTGCACCTACACAGCTGTTACCACTTGTATATCATCAGGCGGATTAGATGTTATTCGCACCTTATGACTTGGTCTATGTTATGTGTTTCTCTCTTATGCTATGATGGGTTGTGAGGGTTACATGATTCTTCGCACGCATATTCTAATTCCGTTTAGGCCTTATGGCGTTATGTGCGAGATGGCCTTCGTGATGTTGACTTGCTTATTGCTCCATAGTTGTGCTTGTCTTCCTCTGTATTGTTTGTGCCTAATAATTTTACCATAGTTATATTTTGTGCACTCTATCCTGCTTGATGTTGACGCACATGTGTCAGTGAGCCTGAGTATTATGGCTCGATGTGTACCCTATGTGGATTGATATGATGGGATCGGGTTGCGCGCCGCAACGGTACTGTGATGAAATGTAACTCCTTATGCTTATTTCATGTATTTTTCTTTCACCTTGTTGAAATTAGTTCATAGGAAAATGTTAAAAATTTCCCTGCCTGCTTAACTGCTTAGTAGCCTTCTTATTTAACTTTCTTACTATTATCTGTCATGTTTGAATTATTACTTATTGGCGTACGGTACCGCGTTGTGTGGGGCTCCATATGGTTTTTGGTGAGACTTGTCGGTTGGGCTACTTGTATTGGCTGGGATGAGGTTTTTAGACCTGAGATTTGCACTATCATATTGGGATAAGGAGTGTTCGAAAGAATGATACCATATTTTCGCTAAGGATTTGGGCAATGGCCCTAGTCGGAATTGCCTTATTGATCATATGAGTGGTTAAGAGATTTTGCATGTTTCTTTCATCATTGGCATTGTACGAAGGTTTTGAATGAGGTTTTATTTGATATGAGGTTTACTACTAGTACTGGATTTGTTTTTGGGCAGCCATGGTGGTCAGCAGTTATTATTGTGCGTATCTGAGTGATGGGGCATATGATGTGATTACATCTTGAGTTATGGTTATGACTTAATACAGCTTGTTTAGACTTATAAAGTGTGTATATGAGAGATTTGGGTCTGGTAATTAATTCTGGATGTTGGAAATTGGGTTATAAGATTTACAGACTAAGGTTAAAGTAAGGATCTCCAGTTATAATGTGTTGGAAAGCTTATATGGAGCAGAGTGAAGTGGGATCATCCCTGGGTATGTGCATGGTAAGGTTACATCATGATTTGATGGCCTTGGAACGACTCTTGGCACGTTCGAGGACAAACGTATGTTTAAGTGGGGGAGAATGTAACGGCCCGACCGGTTGTTTTGAGCAAAATCGCTCGCTAGTTGAGGGCACGAGTATCTCCGCATGATGCATTATGACTTGTGTGAATCGTCGGTTTTGGTTTTCAGGTTATTCGAAATCGAATTGGAAGAATGAACTTCATGAATTGAAGCTTTAAGTTGGAAGAGTTGACCAAGTTTGACTTTTTAGTATTTGACCTCGGATTGGAGTTTTGATGGTTCTGTTAGGTCTGGATGTCGATTTTGGACTTGGGCATATGCCCAGATTTACATTTGGATATTTCTAGAAGGATTCGACACTAATTAGCGAAAGTTGGAAATTTCAAGGTTTGGAAAGTTCATAAATTTGACCCAGAGAGGACTTTGATGATATCAGATTCGAATTGTGATTCCGGGGATTGAAATAGCTTCCTTATGTCATTTGGGACTTTTGTGCAAAATTTGAGTTCATTCTGATTTTTGAGTTGATTTGATATGCTTCGGCACGAGTTTTTGAAAGTTCGAAAGTTCATTAAGTTTGATTTGAGGTGTGATTCATCGTCTGATGGTGCTATGTGTGATTTGAGGCCTCGAGTAGGTCCGTGTTATTCTATGGAACTTGTTGGTATGTTCATACGGAGTTCCGAGGGGCTCGGGTGAGTTTCGGATAGGTTTGGATTGTGTTGCGCTCGTTTTTCTTGTGTTTCGACGTCGTTTCTTCAAGCATAACTGTACCACATTAAGCAAATGAGCTCCAATTTCTGTTTTGATTGAAGCATTAGATCAGTATCACAATTAAGGAACCATATCAAAAAGAATCGTCGAATTTGGACATCGTACGAGAAGTTTATGGTCATTTTACTAAAATTTGGGTTGCTAGATTTTTTTCAGATTAATTACAATATTGCAACTGACTTCGTATTTAAAAATCTGCATTGTTTTCAAATATTGAAACCAACATATCTCCTTCATTATAAGGTCGAATGGAGTGATTCAAAAGCCTAACTTGACTGAAATTTCACAAGAAATCTATTGGAGGCATCAAAAGCGAGTTTCGGGATTGTTTGGCACACGAACAAGGCTGAACAGCAAGGCAAAAATACTTAATATCGAGAGTTTGTTCATTTAGTCATATTTTAAGTTGGGGAGCTCGAATTTGGGAAATTTTTGGAGGCGATTCTCACCATATGGATTGGGATAAGTGTATTATACTTTATTTAAGTTATATTTCATGAATACATCTTGGTTTTTGACAATTGATTGATGATTTCAAAGTAAAATTTGGGAGTTTTTGTTTAAAATTTCATAAAGCGACTTTTTGAGTTTTGAACATCGATTCGGAGTTGGATTTGAGTGAAACTAGTATGGATGAACTCGTAATTAAATGGGTGTCGGATTTGGTCAGTTTCGTCGGATTTCGAGGTGCGGGCCTGGGATTGACTTTTTGGTTGACTTTGGGCTTTTGATTAAAGATTCGACCTTTATCAATTGGGTTTGTTTTGTTGGGCATTATTTGATGTATTCGAGTTGCTTTTGGCTAGTTTCGAGCCGTTCGGAGGTCGGTACATGCGGGATGGTATTTTTGGAGCATCGTTTGGCTTGCTCAGTATCGATTTGGCTTGTTTGAAGTAAGTGTATTGCCTAACTTTGTTGAGAGAATTTTTCCTACTAACTGCCATTGTTTGCTACATGCAGGGGTAATGCATATATGAGGTGACGAGCGTATATGCATGTGCTAGGGTTAATCAGGCTCGGGGGTGAATTATACTATTAATTGTGCGTTGTATAATTACGTGACCTTCTTGCTTCATGTCTTACTTGATTTCTAGATTACTAAGAATACGGAAATAAATGTTAGAAATCAAGAATTAGTTTATTATAACTTGATTAAAATTTAACAGGATTTTGGGAAACACCGATGTGTTTAATTCGATCTTCATCATGCTTAATCACTAATACATTGCTACGACCGTTATTCTCGAGATATCGGGTTCCGTACTCGAGTTGTAGATCATTCTTGAGATTTATTGAAATACTTGAACAATAACGGTCTTGAGGGTTTATTGATCTATTGTTGGCTTGAAAGTTGTGATTGGGATTCATTTGGAATATTCATTTAACCACTCTCCTTGATGTTATATATGCTTCCTACCTTTTTTGTCATTGATATACATATGCTTGGTGAGGAAGAGTGTAAAGCACGAAGGGTGATGCCGTGCTATTACTTTTATATTATCATGTGAGGGAGAGTGTAAAGCACGAAGGGTGATGTCGTGCCATTTCATATATTTTATCATGTGAAGGAAAGTGAAAAGCACGAAGGGTGATGTCGTGCCATTTCTTTCGAGAGTAAAAGCACGAAGGGTAATGCCATGCCATTTCATTTATATTATCCTGATCTCATTTACATTATCATGTGAGGATGAGAGTAAAAGTACGAAGGGTGATTCCGTGTCATTTCATTTAAATCATCATGCTTTTATATTATCACGAGTTCATGGCACGAATGGTGTTTCCGTGCAGGCGAGGACGAGTGACATGCATTATGTTGTGATATCTTTTCCTTGTGTATGCGTTCATGCCTTTACCTTGAGCGGTCATTGTCGCACCTGCGTTTCCTATGTGACTTGTCGTTGTTGTTTTGTCTTTGTTCTCTATCTCAACTGTTGTTGCGTTTCCCATGCGTTCTACTTGTTTAACTTGCAAATACCATGCCTCCTTCCTTCTGTTATATCTATAACCATGTCGTATCTAGTTTATTGCACTTTAGTATAAACTTTCTACCATGTTAGTCATTCATGCCTCTACTTGTTAGCTTATAAAGATCATGCGTTCCCCTCTTACTTGTCATATCTACATCTATTCATTCTACCATGCTAGTTAGGTGAAATTATGTTCTTCTTTCCTAATTGATGTCATCAATCCTATATTTCCTACCTTGTCATTACTGTTATCGGCATTTCTTTCACCTGGTTGGTACTGTTACACGTATATTTAGTGAGGATGAGATAAATGCATGAAGGGTGTTGCCGTGCCATTGGATTTGATGTCTTGAGTATATTTCTCACACTATGAAAGTTATGGATTTATTATTGTGATTTGCTAGTTATCGCTCTAAGGAAAGGATTGGCCGTGATATTGAGGAATATTAATCGTGGTTCTTCTGGAAATCATCTACTGCTTTGCATAATTATTTCCTTGTACTCTATTCTGTTATGTTATAGTATTGTTCTATTGCTAGTCTTCTGTACAAGTTATATAAATGAATATCTTTTAATTACAAAGCCTCGTCACCACTTCACCGAGGTTAGTCAAGATACATACTAAGTACATGGGGTCGGTTGTACTCATATTACACTTCTGCACCTTGCGTGTAGATTTTGGAGCGGAGCTGCGGGTGATGTCGGGAGCTGACTCTAAAGATGTTCATGCCTTCCGGATGTGGCTAC
This sequence comes from Nicotiana attenuata, assembly GCF_001879085.1. NCBI lineage: Eukaryota > Viridiplantae > Streptophyta > Magnoliopsida > Solanales > Solanaceae > Nicotiana > Nicotiana attenuata. Next base: position 166,334 of record NW_017671255.1, on the reverse strand, counting down.
CACTTGTCCCTGGGTAGTTCTAGAGTTGAATTCTGTTTAAGTACATTTCAAATAGAATTTGAATTTATTTCATATCCGGTTTTACAATAATCTAGTCTTAATAGTTCATGTCTTGTACTACCAGTCCTTGGAATGTTGTTTGGAATCCAGATATATCAATTGTTGATCATATTTATTTTTTTAGAATTGTGTTAGATGTTAATTGGCTGACCTAACGGGTCGGGTCAGGTGCCATCACGTCCTGTGGATTTTGGGTCGTGACACCATCGGTGCCTGAAGTTTAGATCGTTTTGCTTAAACAAGTGTTGTAGACTCCGATAATCTGTTAACACTTCACATGACACACAGTAGAGATAATGCCTCAAAATCTTCAATAAGTGCATAATGGCTGGAAACTCTAAATCACGAATGGGGTAGTTCTTCTCATAGGGCTTCAGCTGACGTGAAGTATAACCGATCACCCTACCCTCCTGCATCAAGACACACCTGATGCCAATCCATGTAGCATCACAATAAACTGCATATGAACCCGATGCTAACGACAAAACTAGAACTGGAGTTGTGGTCAAAGCAGTCTTCGTGAAGCTCGACTCACACTCATCGGACCATCTAAAAAAAGTACGCTTCAGGTTCAACTTGGTCAATTGGCCTAAGATAGATGAAAACCCCTCCACGAACCAGCGATAATAGCCCGCCAAACCCAGGAAGCTCCGAATCTCTGTAGTTGAAGTAGGTCTAGGCCAGTTTTGAACTGCCTCAATCTTTTTAAGATCCACTTTAATACCCTCGAACCCGATGCTCTCGACTGCGGGAGTATACATAAATATCATCACTGAAGACAATCACAAAAGAATCTAAATAGGTCTTGAATACCCAGTTCATCAAATCCATAAATGTTGTTGGGGCATTGGTCAAACCAAATGACATCACTAGGAACTCATAATGACCATACCGAGTCCGGAAAGTTGTCTTGGGAACATCCGATACCCTAATCTTCAACTGATGGTAGCTAGATCTCAAATCAATCTTCGAAAACACTTTGGCACCCTGAAGCTGATCAAATAAGTCATCAATCATCGGCAATGGATACTTGTTCTTGATAGTGACGGTGTTCAACTGGCGATAATCTACACACATCCTCATCAAACCATCCTTCTTCTTCACGAACAACACTGGTGTACCCTATGCGAGACACTAGGTCTAATAAATCCCTTACCTAGCAAATCCTGCAACTTCTCCTTCAGTTCCTTCAACTTTAGTTAGGCCCATATGGTACGGTGGAATAGAAATGGGTCGAGTGGCCGGAGCCAAGTCAATGCAGAAGTTGATATGTCTGTCGGGTGGCATCCCTAGGAAATCTGCAGGAAATACCTTTGGAAACTCGCGCACAACTGGTACTGAATTCATGGAAGGAACCTCCACGCTAGGAACACGGATATAGGCCAAATATACTAGACACCCCTTCTCGACCATACACCGAGCTTTTACATAAGAAATAACCTTACTGGTAGAATGTCCAAGAGTCCCCCTTCACTCTAATCGGGACAACCCCGACATGGCTAAGGTCACCGTCTTAGCGTGACAGTCCAAAATAGTATGACAAGGTAACAATCAATCCATGCACAAGATAACATCAAAGTCTATCATATCAAGAAATAGAATATCTACACTAGTCTCAAGGCTACCAATAGAAACCACACACGAGCGATAAACATGATCTACTATAGTAGAATATCCTACGGATGTAGACACATAGATAGGAGCACTCAAAGAATCATGAGGCTTAACTAGATATGAAGCAAAGTAGGATGACACGTATGAATAAGTAGAGCCTGGATCAAATAAAATTGAGGCATCCCTATGTAAAATCTGAACAAATCCTGTGATGACGGCTTCAAATGACTCTGCCTTAGGTCTGTCTAAGAATACATAACAATGGGCTGGCCCCACCACTCTGACCTCCGTCTCTCGGACGGCCTCAAGCTATCTGACTGAATTAGCCTGGGAGTATGCCTTAATCAAAAGAACCTCTGCCTCCAAATGAGGCACCACTGAAACCACCAAAATGACGAGGCCTCTTCTCAAACACCGTCTCTCTACCCTGACTACAAGTCATCTCGATCCATTTAGCAATCTCTACGGCCCTCTGGAAAGAAATCTCATCCTTCGTCTTCTTGGCCATCGTTAGCCTGATACGGAAAGTAAGACCATCAATAAATCTCCTCACCCTCTCCCTATCTATGGGAATCAAAATAGCTGCATGACGGGCTAGATCCATAAATCTGGTCTCGTACTGGGTGACAGTTATACCACCCTGCTGGAGGCGCTCGAACTGCATGCGGTGCTCCTCTCTCATAGTGAAAGGAATGATCTTCTCTAGAAATAGTTGCAAAAACTGATCCCAAGTAAGTGGAGGTGAACCGGCTGGTCCACTCTGCACATAATCTTGCCACCACCTCTTGGTGAACCGGTCATCTGGAACACTGCAAAGTCGACTCCATTTGACTCCACAATACCCATACTATGCAACACCTCGTGGAAATGGTCCAAATAGGTTTGGAGGGGAGGGGTTCTCTGAAGGTGTACAACAAAAATGAATAAGAAAGAGCTTGGTGAACTTATCCAGCCTCATCAATCCCTCAGAAGACATTGTGGGCCTCTCCCCGGGTTGTGTAGTAATAACGGGCTAAACTACCCCAACTACTGGAACCGGCGGAGTCTGATATATGGGAGCGATATGCTCCGGAGTGTGAGTGGCGGGAGTTTGTGCTCCTACCCCAGCCTAAGAGACAGTTGGTTCCATAGGAACTACTCCAACCTGAGCCACACTATCCATGAGCCCGCCTAAGCGGACTAGAGCATCTTGAAGTACAAGAGTAGCAATGAATCCCTTAGGGGCCTGAGCGGGTCTGACTGGTGCGGTCTGAACTAGGATTTCCTCCTCGTGCTCGGTCTAAGGCTCTACAATGGGTGCGACTACGCGTGCTCTAGGCTGAGCTCTGCCTCTGCCTCGGCCCCAGCCCTTACCCCTGGTAAGGGATGCAATAGGGGGCTCTGGCTCCTTCCCAACTATAGATGTTGTGCATCTTCTTGACATCTGCGAGAGAACAAGAATAAAATGGTAAAAACTTCAGTAATAGAATAAGTCGCACGATAGAGAAAGAAGAAGTGGAATTTTCTTAAAGTCCTATTGCCTCTAGAAGATAAGTATAGACGTCTCCGTACTGATCCTCCAAACTCTAAAAAAGCTTGCTCATGACTCTTGAGACCTACGTAACCTAGTGCTCTTATACCAACTTTTCACGATCCACAATCCCACTCTCGAGACCGTGATAACGCTTAACATTTTACTTGCTAGGGATAGCCAATGTTAGCAAAATTCCTTAACCAGTTTAACAATTAAAATTTAATGTTAACAATAATAACCGTAATAGTCTGAAATAGAGTTATATCTGAATAACGTAATCTAAACATATCCCAGAATTTGGAGCCATGAATACATAAGCATCTAGAGTGCTACATATAAAGTCTAAACAAAATACAAATGTTTTAAATCTAAATAAACAATAATGATAGAATGAAAGGGGCCTTCAGGGCTGTGGAAGCCATGCAGCTATACCTCAAGTCTCCACAAGTAGTTGAATCCAAGCAGTCTCGCTACACGCCGCTGGGATTAACTCTGGTATTTGCACAAGAAATAAAAAAGTATAGTATGAGTACCACCAACCCATGTACCCTATAAGTGCCGAGCCTAACCTCGACGAAGTAGTGACGAGGCTACGGAAAGTCATTCATAACTAACCTGTACTAGATAATAACAACAGAAAAAACAGGGATAGAAATAAAGCAACAACTCATATAAATGGACCCGAAGGTCATCTAACAGAGCCCCCAGAATAACAAAGTCTCAAATCTCATAGAGGACAACTCAACTATCACAAACAATTACATATCAAATCCGTTGCGGCGTGCAACCTTATCCCACAATATCATTATCAATTCATATCATAATCCATCCTTATTCGTTCATAACATTTCAATACCATTAAATTTCATTGCGGCGTGTAACCCGCTCCTCAAACAATTTTCAAGTCACCGACATTAACAATTCAACAACAATATTTACAAAAATATCAACATCAAGAAGGTGAACGTACAAGACAATAGAGAACCACCAAATAATTGGAGAAATAACATTTTAGAGTGCATCAAATAATATGAGAACAATAGAAACAGGTAAAACATATTACAATTTAAATATACAATTAAATCAAGTAAAAATAGGTAACAAATATAGCATGGAAGTCAAGTAAAAATATGTAACAATTAAATCATATAACAGGAGATATCATGGAATATGTGAAAAGATGGAAATAAATATTCAAATTCCGCATGCTAAGTCTCATAACGACGTATATACACTCGTCACCTTGCATATACATTATTTTCCCACATAATTCACGTAACAGTTAATTCAACAAGTCCTAATTCCCTCAAGTCAAGGTTAGACACAACACTTACCTCACTCCTCGAACAAAGCAATCAATCAACCACGACCATGCCTTTTGAACAAGCCTCTAAACCAACCAAATCTAGCAAATTATCGATCAAATGATTAAAAATATGATTTAGAAACTACCCATTAATGAAAAAGGTTCAATTTTGATCATTTTTAAAAAGTCACCCCTGAGATTGCTTGGTCAGAACTCAAGGTTCGGACCAAAACCCGATTAACCATTCACCCCCGAGCCCAGTTACGTGATTTATTTCAAAATCTGATCTCAATTTGAGGTCTAAATCTCAATTTTACAAAATCCTCAATTTCACCCGAGACCCTCGGGTTCCCTTTGAATAGGTTCGTATGATGATTTTGGACTTGGGCATGTGTTCGGATCAGGTTTCGAGTGATGCGGGAATATTTCGGCGCTTAGTGTTGGAAGTTGGTTTATTGAAGGTTTTCTAGTTCTTTAAATTTGGTTTGGAGTTGTCACGACCCCAATTCGCCCTCCGTGAACTATCGTGACGGCACCTAGTCTCTACGACTAGGTAAGCCTAACAAATGCGGAAAACAACTAATCTTGCAGAAATAAATAATCAAAAGCCGAATAACTAAAAGAAACAGTATTTAAATGCTGCTTGACATATACACACAACTTTCCAAAATTCGATACACTATCCCAAAACCCGGAAACTCACGGATCCACAAGCTGAGAAAAACACTACATAGCTCTAATCTCTGGAATGTCTAACAAGAACATAAAGTACAGAAGGGCTAACTACTAAATGCAGTAACAGAAAGAGACTCCTCGGTCTACGGACGCGACAGATATACCTCGAAGTCCCGTAGAATCGCCTCGCCTCAAGAATGGTAAGCCGGAGTAGAGGTACCTGGATCTGCACATGATAACATGCGCAGGAAGGGCATGAGTACACCACAGCGGTACTCAGTAAGTGCCAAGCCTAACCTCGGTTGGGTAGTGACGAGGAAGGTTAGGGCCCTACTGAGGTAAAATAAGATATAAGGTTTAACAGTGTAAAATAATAGTGTAAATAAATAACACAAGATATAGAGGACAGCAACAACTATCACAGAGGCAAGTAAAACATAGTAAGAGAACACAACTCAGCTCCAAGATAACAACCGGGGATCTCCCAGGATACCGTCCTGTAGTCCCCAAATATAAATATCATCTCCAGTGGATCTCCCGGGTGCAGTACCGTAGTCCAACTCATAAATGTGCAGGGGGATCTCCCGGAATGAAATTCCGTAGTCCCAAAGTAAACATACAGGGGAGCTCCCGGGATACCATCCCGTAGTCCCAAAGTAAAAGTGCAGGGGGATCTCCCGGAATACCGTTCCGTAGTCCCAAAGTAAATACACAGCAACAACAGGTAATCCTAACCTAGCATGGTTCTAAGGCAGTTAAGGCAATTAGAGCAATTTAGTCAAGTAGACATGCTTCTCTAAGCTACAACAGGTTTAGTGTCCAAACAGTGTAAGCAAGAAAAGGAAGAACACAATTCAAGGCTATTTTTAATGGAAAAAAAACGAATTTCCAACAATTAGCACAAGTACGCGCTTGTCACCTCACGTACGAGGTATTTCAATTACCACAATGTCAATCCTAAGGGGAAAGGTCCCCTACACAAGGTTAGACAAGCCACTTACCTCGAACAAGTGCAAGTCAACCCGAAACCACAACTTTGCCACGAGTAACCGACTCCAAATGGCCCAAATCTATTCAATTCAATTTCATAATGTAAATAACACTTCCAATAACTGATTCTATAATTAAATTCTAAGCTAAGACGCGAAATTAGGAAAAATGACCAAAACGCCCCTCAGTCCCACGTCTCGGAATCGGGTAAAATTTACATTTTCGAAATCCTCATACTCTCACGAGTTCATAAATACCAAGAACACTGAAATCGGGGCCTAAATGATCCCTCAAATTCTCATTTCAAAGTCTCTTAATCCCAAGCTCTAAATCCCACAATTACCACTGTTTTTTCTTAATTTTTCATGCTTAAGATGATAAAAATCACTATAATAACGAGTTTTGGGACCAAAGATCTTACCCCAATAGACTCCTCTTAAAATCCCTCTTGAAAAATGCTCCAAAAGCTTCTTCCCGTTTGAAAAGAGGTGAAAAATGACTAAATTTTGTGAAGGCAAGTATTTATGTTCTGCCCAGCTATTTCCGCATTGCGGGCCCTGGGACCGCTTCTGCGGAACTTACGTCGCATCTGCGACTTTCATTAAAAGGCCTGAAGCCGCATCTGCGATTGCCCTTCCGCAGATGCGCCACCGCTTCTGCGGTATTCCTTCCGCATCTGCGGAACCTGAAGGAGAACCAAAAATCCGCTTCTGCGGTCTTCTTAGCCGCTTCTGCGGCGCCGCATCTGCGGTTCCCAAACCGCAGATGCAAAAATACCAGAAACAGCATAAATACAGCAGCTGCAACATTTCTCAAAACTCCCTATCAACCATCCGAAATCATCCCGAGGCCCCCAGGACCTCAACCAAAGGCACCAACAAGTCTAATACCACTCCCCAAACTTGTACCAATCCTTAAAACACCTAAAATAACATCGAAACCTCAAATTAACCATGGATTCAAGCCTAAGAACTCCACCTTTCTCAAAATATGCTTTCGATCAAAAAGCCTATCAAACCTCGTCTGAATGACCTGAAATTTTGCACACTCATCCCAAATGACATAACGGAACTACTGCAACTCTCGGAATTCCATTCCGACTCTCGGATCAAAATCTCACTATCGAACCGGAAACTTCAAAATTCGACCTTTCGGCATTTCAAGCCTAAAATAGCTACGGAGCTCCAAAACACAATCCGACCACGCCCCTAAACCGAAATCACCTAACGGAGCTAACGGAACCATCGGATTTCCATTCCCAGGCTGTCTTCACACTGTACCAACTACTGTCAACTTTCCAACACTTAAGCTCTCATTTAGGGACTAAGTGTCCCAAAACTCTCCGAAACTTAAAACCGAACATCCCAGTAATTAAAAATAGCAGAAATAAACTTGGGGAAAGCAGTTAATAGTGGATCGGGGCGTAAATTCCAAAAACGACCGGCCGGGTCGTCACATCCTCTCACACTTAAACATTCGTTCGTCCTCGAATGAGCACAAAGACATACCTGAAGTAGTGAAAAGATGAGGGTACTAGCTGCGCATATCCTACTCGGTCTCCCAGGTCGCCTCCTCGACCGGCTGACCCCGCTACTGAACCTTCACTGATGCAATGTTCTTTGACCTCAGCTTCCTGACCTGCCTGTCCAATATTGCCACTGGCTCCTCAACATAAGATAGATCCTTTTCCAACTGTACTGAGCTGAAATCCAACACGTGCGACGGATCACCGTGATACCTTCGGAGCATCGAAACATGAAAAACCGGATGAACTCCTGCCAAGCTGGGAGGTAAGGCAAGCTCGTAAGCAACCTCCCTAACACGCCTCAATATCTCAAAAGGGCCAATAAACCTCGGACTCAACTTCCCCTTCTTCCCAAATCTCATAACGCCCTTCATGGGCGAAACCTAAAGCAGAACCCGCTCTCCAACCATATAGGAAACATCACGAACCTTCCGGTTCGCGTAACTCTTCTGTCTGGACTGGGCTGTACAGAGTCTATCCTGAATCACCTTGACTCTTTCCAAAGCATCCTGAACTAAATCTGTGCCCAATAATCTGGCCTCACTTGGCTCGAACCAACCCACCGGGGATCTACATCGCCTACCATATAAAGCCTCGTACGGTGCCATCTGAATGCTGGACTAATAGTTGTTGTTGTAGGCAAACTCCGCCAATGGCAAGAACTGATCCAAAGAACCTCCAAACTCAATCACACACGCACGAAGCATATCCTCAAGAATCTAAATAGTGCACTCGGGCTGTACGTCCGTCTCAGGGTGAAATGTTGTGCTCAACTCCACCCGAGTACCCAACGTTTGCTGTACGGCTCTCCAGAATCACGATGTGAACTGAGTACCTCTGTCTGAAATGATGGAAACTGGAATGCCATGCAGACGGACAATCTCTTGGATATAAATCTCCACCAACCGCTCCGAGGAATAGGTAGTACACACAGGGATAAAATGCACGGACTTGGTCAGCCGATCCACAATAACCCAAATGGCATCGAACTTCTTCAAAGTCCGTGGGAGCCCATATATGAAGTCCATGGTGATTCGCTCCCACTTCCACTCCGGAATCTCTATCTGCTGAAGCAATCTCTGGTGCTCATACTTCACCTGCTGACAATTAAGGCACCGAGCTACAAACCCAACTATATCTTTCTTCATCCGCATCCACCAGTAGTGCTGCCTCAAATCCTGATACATCTTTGCAACACTCGGATGAATGGAATATCGCGAACTGTGGGCCTCCTCTAGAATCAACTCCCGAATCCCATCAACATTGGGTACACATACTCGACATTGCATCCTCAATACCCCGTCAGCACCTAAAGTCACATCTCGAGCATCGTGATAAGTGCATTTTACCTGATCTTAACCGCATAATTTCTCTCATAAAAACATATAAATTATCATGTTTCCTCCATATTCTTAACTTTATTTTGCAGGAATAATTATATAAGAATTATTGTGCACAGCATGAAGAAAAATACAGCAGAGAAGTGTGAAATCGAGCTACGATTCATTACTGTCGTGACAATGCACCAACTCTCAATTTGCCATGATGAAATCTAAACTTAGAATTGCAGAATTCTCATCTCTGATATGAATCAAAATCTTGATTTGACATTGAAATCTAGCACCAAATCGAGAATTCAAATTCTCATATCTGCAAATGCAAAATCTAGATTTGTCATGATGAAATCGACGAAATCTAAACTTAGAATGACGAATTCTCATATCTGCAAATGCAAAATCTAGATTTGCCATGGAAATCTAGTACCAAATCCAGAAGTCATCATGAAACTTTCTTATATAAGAAGATGTTGCCCGATCAGAGAAGGGCATCACAGTAGAGAGAAAGCTTAGAGCTAGAAGTCTGAACCCAAATTCTTAATAAGCTTCTCTGTTTGATTTCTTTTACTAGTATCGAGTTATCTTTTCTTTTAAATCACACAATAGTGGTTTAGTTGTTGTTTCTAAATAAATTCCAGTGTAGGAAATTACTCTAGTTCCTGCTTTTAATTAAATATGGGGGAATTATTCTTCTTGAATATTTCTTTCTATTTTCTTATTTAATGGACAAGAATAACTTTTCTTGTGTTGGGAGAAAGACGGATCTTAATATTTATATATAATAGTAGATATTATTTCTCAAATTCACATGCTTGAGCTAGAATTTATTTAACTTTTATCTGCTTTTACAGTTAGACGTTATTTAATTTATTAACATCTATCTATCTTATACTACATATTAACTGTTTATTAATTCTGTAATCGAGAGAGGCGGAAGAAATAATATAGTTAAATATAGTATTGATAAATGTTAATATTTATTCGGTAACATCTATCTCTTTTATGTTATAATGAATTTTACACTTATTTGTAATCGAGAGAGGCGAATGGTGTAATAATAAGTTATAACAAGTAGGGTAACCGAAAGGGACTTACTATCAAGAGCATATTTTAGTTCAATCATATATTTCTGGTTCTTTAGTATTACTATTTTGAAGATTATTTTGTATAACCGAGATGAGTGAAATTAATTATTCAACTTGAGTAATAATATATATTTGTAATCGTGAGAGGCATTTATACCTTTTTGAGAAATAGAAATTGAAGAATAATAATTCTACTATATAATAGAAATATTAAGTGAAGTCAAGATCCCAACACCTTTTATTATATTTGTGAAAAACAAAATATTTTCTACTACTCTATTTATACATTTTTAGTTAGTTAATTTACAACTCAACTCATTCTGATTTTCTCAAATAGTAACTAAAACAAGAAACGTCTGTAGAATAGATAAATCAATCTCTGTGGATTCGACATCTTTCTATACTATAATTTGACAGAGTACGAGTTTAATTTATACACACGCCAGACACTCGTCACATCGCCATATAACACTTTGTCCTTGAGGACAAGCAAATGAGGGTCATCAAACTGACGCTCCCGGATGCGGTCAATTTTCCCTTGTTGGGCTATTTTTATTATGACTAGTATTCTCTATTGTGTTTATTCTTTGTGAGCTCATTCTACCGTTTCTTCGCGTTCTAAAACTCTTGAGTTGATTTACTTGTCGTATTCTCGTGTAATGTTGTTGCTGTTGTACTCAGTTTTGTTGAGCCGAGCTATGCGCGATTGTGGTATTGATGTTGTTTAGAGGAAATGTTGTGGAATATGGGCACATGTTGTGAAGGTTATTTATTGTGTTGTTGTGTTTATGTCACGTGATATTGTTTGGAGGATTTGTTCGAGTGTTTGCACGAGGTTTCTGCCCTGCTATTGTTACTATGGATGTTGCACATGCAGCGTGAAAAGGCAGGCTATATCTGTGTGTTTGCGCATGTGTCGAGACAAGGTGGGAAAATTACTATGCGCGTGCGGTGAGACAATGCGGGAATTTACTTTGTTACTGCGCACGTGGCGAGACAAGGTGGGATATGTCGGGGATTGATTTGTGATGACTTGTGATGGTCAGGGGGCACTGTTGTTATTGGTATTTATGTAGTGGCATGCCTAATCAGTGTGAGTTGTAACTTGTGAAAATTGTGGGGATTGTTCTTACGTGCCGTTCATTTTCTCTACTCTTACTATTTGGCCTGAATTGTGATAGAACACTCGCACAAGCATACACGTAGTTAATCACCCCTATCGGTTTAAGAAGACATATCCTGATGTTATTGATTATTTATGCACACCCTCGTCTACTTGTTTTCCATGTGATAATGGTTCTATTGGCACGTGAGTCGTCCATGCAGTTACCAGTTGTAAAGAGGGCACAAGATTCCAAGTGTTTAGGGTTCACGATTGGGACATGTGAGTTGTGACTATGTTGGAGGTTTGGCGCCTCGTGGAGATTATTGGATAAACCTGGTGTGAAAGCGGTTATTCTTGCCGAGTTGCTACTTATCTTTCCTTTATTTGTTTTCATCGGATTTAAAATGTGTTCAACTTACTCCACCGTGTTATTACTTATTGTGTTCTGCTGCTAATTGCCGCTTTTTATATCTTATTGCAAGTACCGTATTATTGTTGTTATTATGTGTAGTTTTGTAGAGATATCATACTCTGTTAGTTCTACACTTATACTTGTCCACATTATCTAGTCCAGTAGGTGTCTTGACTGTCCCTCACTACTCCACTGAGGTCGGTCTTGATGTTTACTGGGTACCGCTGTGGTGTACTCATACTACGCTTCTGCACATTTTTGTGCAGATCCAGGTACTTCGGAGTCCGTCGATCGTTAGCTAGCTGTACGGATCTATTATGGAGACTCAAGGTAAACCTGCTACTACGTTCGCAGGCTTTGGAGTCACCTTCTGATATTGTACTTGCATTGTTTTATCTCTATTTCGAAACAGTTGTATTTGTAGGCCTTTCTAGCAAACTCAGTAGAGCTTATGACTTGTACTACTGATTTTGGGATTAAAATTTTGTCAAATGTTAGTTAAATATTATTTTTATTTCAGTTAAATAGTAGTCTTACCTACTCCCTAAGACTAGGTGCCATCACAACATCCTACAGAGAAAAATTTGGGTCGTGACACTAGTACCACAACAACACGCAACCAGGTAAACTAGGAAAAGAAACTAGTCTATTGTGAGAAAACACAAAGACAAACTAAGTACACAAAAATTAAAGAACACAACGATGCTAATATGAATACAGTAAAGTAAGTAAGTGCTAGAGCAGATTATCTAACTAAAGGTACAAATACGACAGGAAAGAAAAGAATTCAAGAAGGATAGAACCTGGACGTCAACCGGAAATGTAAGGAGCCGTTGCCAGAAAAAGGCCCCTAGATGGAATATTTCCGGAAAGAAATGGGCATGTTGGGAAATTGACTAAACTGGTCGGATCCCGTCGAATTGCTGGAACTCTACTAGCTGAAACCCTAATAGATGTACAAACCCGTAAACAAACACACACACACACGACTTGAGGAAGAGAGAGAGAGAGAGAGAGAGAAAGAGAGTGAGAGAGAGAGAGAGAGAGAGAGAGAGATAAGAGAGAAGGGTCTGTCATGGGCACTGGTGTGTTCACCGCTGGCGAGCAGAAAGAACAGAAAAGGAAAGGGAACGGAAAAGAAAAAAGAAGAAGAAGAAGAATAGAAAGGGGAGAGTGGGGAGATAGAGGAGAGAGAAATGAAGTGACTTGCCTGTTAGAGCCGATGGTCGCTGGTGTTTGGCTAGGTCACCGATATGAGTGACCGTTGAATAAGGAGTCAGAGAAGTCAAAAAAAAAAGAAAGTCGAGTCGGAGGAGAGAGAGTATTGCTGCAGCTTATCAATTAATGTTTATTATAAAAAATTTACTTGTAGCTATATTGTACATGACCTGATTGAAAATAAGTTGTTCAACACAAGTTTTCGCCAGTGGAAATAAGCCTAGACTCTCGAGTAATTATTAAGAAGATTCAAAAAAGAGGCAACTACAATTCTTACTAATGATTGCAATTTGCAGGTTAATAATTGGGAGAATGCAATAGTTACAAATATGCTAGCTAAAAATTACAGAGATTTTCTTGTATGAGAAGATATGTACTATGATGTATTACTCTACCTTCTAGAGTTTCGGATAATTTTTTAAAGGATTTTTTGGGGCTAGATACAACACGGAACAACAACTACCACCGATGTTATTACGTCGTAATCGTTGAGTTTTTTTGAGCTTTTTTCCTTCCTATGTGGATAAATAAAATACCTTTTGGACTTAGCCCACTTTGCCCTATAGCCCACAATATCAAAACATATAAATATGACATATTTTAGGTTAGGAACATAAAAAGAGAGAAAACATAAGGGGCATCCATTTTTGAGGGCTTGTGAGAGAGAAAAGTGTGTTCTTTTGTTTCAGAAAGTTTCTGCTCAGACAGTTCACTTCAATTAAGATTTTCTGACTCACTAACCGTTGGATCATGCTCGAATTTGAACTAGGAGTTCTTAATATCGGGTTATGCGATTTCAATGGTGGAGATTGGATTTGGAGTCCTTTAACTTCGATTTTGGAGGCATGATTACTAGCTCATTTTTTGGGTAATTTCTCTCCTTTCTTCAATTGTTTTGGTGCTATCTTATTTTAATTGTTGATTTTGGTTTGACACTTGCTTTGTGACCAATTTAAAGAACTTTTGTAACTCTTGTTGATTAATTTAGTGTAGATTTGAGGGCCTTTGGTCCCAATTTAAAGATTTTTGATGTCTCGTGTGTTTGATTATTTTACCTTACCATATTTGTGGTGATTGATATACTTGTTGCTCGTATACGTTTGTGCTTGAATTTGTTTTTCTTCTCTTGGTTCAAATAGATTGAAAAAGTTTGACTTGGGTATTATTCCGCTGCTACCTCGTCATGCACATTGCTTGTGCTTATAATTTTCCAACAAAGTGGTATCGGAGCTTGTAACTATATTTGATTGTGTTGATATTCTAAACTTCAAATTGAGCACGGAGTAGTGTCCTTCTAGTGATGATGAGAAGGAAGATATGAAAAAAGTTATGTATACTTCAGTTGTTGGTAGTTTGATGTATGCAATAATTTATGCAAGAACTGATATTTCTCACGCTATTGGTATTGTTAGCCGTTTTCTTTTTAATCCAAGAAGAGAGTATTGAAATGCAGTGAAGTGGATAATGAGATATCTTTGTTGAACTTCTAGTCTAAGTTTGTATTTTTGGGCAGGAAAACCTATTCTTTGTGGTTACTTTTGTAGGGGAGCCGTGTCTTGGCAATCTGGATTGCTAAAATATGTTGCGCTATCTACTATAGAATCTGAGCTTATAAAGATGCCGTTGAGGCATGTAAAGAGTTGCTCTGAATGAAGAGATTTTTGGGGGAACTTGGCTTTGCTCAAGAGAGGTATGTGCTTTATTGCGACAGTCAAAGTGCTATTCAGCTTGGCAAGAATTCTATATTTCGTGGTAGGTCTAAACATATTGATGTGAGATATCACCGGATTAGAGATATGTTGGATTCTAAGTCACTTGAACTTGAGAATAATCACACTGATGATAATGATTCGGATATGTTGACTATAGCTATGCCAAGAGGGAAGCTTGAAGAGTGTTGCATGATCGTCGGATGACGGTCTCCTCTATGTATATAGCCAGAGGGGAGAATTATTAGATTTTGGGGTTTTTTCTCTTCTTATGTGGATAAATAAAATACCTTTTGACCTAGCCCACTTTGCCCATAGCACACTAATATCAAGACATATAAATATGACCTAACTTAGATTAGAAACATAACAAGAGAGAAAACATAAGGGGACAACCATTTTTGAAGCTTTGTGAGGGAGAAAAGTGTGTTCTTTTGCTCTAGAAAATTTATTCTTAGGCAGTCCGCTTCAATTAGCAGTTTTTGACTCGTTAACTGTTGGATCGTGCTCAAATTTGAACTAGGAGTTCTCAACATCTGTTTTTTGGAGTTCAACGATAGAGATTGGATTTGAGGCCTGTAACTTTGATTTTGGAGGCATGAACAATAGCTCGATTTTGGGGTGATTTCTCTCATTTCTTCAATTGTTTTGGTGATATCTTATTTTTATTGTTGCTCTTGGTTTGGCACTTGCTTTGTGGACAATTTAGAGAACTTTTATAACTCATGTTGATTGATTTAGGGCTACTTTCATTTATAGCACACTATTAAAAATATAATACAAAAGATTAGCATTAATTAATGATTAATAAATATGGCAGTAAAATATTTATACATATAGCAGATTTAATTCAATTCAAATCAGCAAGAATCAAGTTGTTTAAAAAGGCAATCCTAGTATTTAATATCTTTCCCTATTGTTTCTCTTCATTCCATAACATGTTTTATGATTTCATTAGAAATCAAGCCATTCCGTAATAGATTTTTTCCTTTCCATACATGGACCTTTTTATATAATGTAATGTAGCAAATTATACATCTTTATATTCTGATGAAATAAAATACATATATTTTATGAAAAAATTATAATGTATGTTTGTGGTATATATACATTATAAATCATATATTTTTAGGAAAATTCATGTATATATGCATATGTTGTTTATATACGTCTTTATATTTAAATATATATCATCGATCCATTCCATAACAAATTTTTTCCTTTTTATACATGGACCTTTTTATTCAACTTAATCCTAGCAAAATTATATATCTGTATATTCCAATGAAATAAAATACATATATTTCGTGAAAAAAATAATAATGTAAGTTTGTGGTATATTATAAATCATGTGTGTTTTTAGGAAAAATCATGTATATATGCATATGTTATTTATACACTTATTTATATTTAAACAGATATTATGAATATGCCATTTATATTTTGCACTAATATAACATGCATATTTGTATAAATTATCCGTATATAAATAGTATATGTGACATATTTATTTCTTCTATATACATATTAGTGGCATGTTAATATTTTAGATTAAATTGTGTGTAAGGTATATGCTAGCAATATACTTTGAATAATATCAATATAATAATGTATTATGATGTGTGTGTGTGTATGTGTGTATATATATATATATATGACATATATATATGACATATTGATGAAATATTTACATTGTAAATTATCACAATATAATATACTTAAAATATATTAAGATACATTTCGAGTTAAAATAAAATTAGTACAAGAAAAACGTTTAAAAACTAACAAAAAAGTAAAAAAAACTAATTAGTAAATTACTCTATTGTGTAGAGGGAATTTAAGTTTAGTAGNTTTCACTGTTTTGATTTTATACCTGAACTTAGTCATGTATTTTCCACTGTTTTTTAAGACTCAGCCAAGTTTATTTTGCTTTAACACTTGAAATGATATTTCCAATAATATTTGGGCTGAGCATCATGTTTTACTGTTGCCCTAGTGGCTTATGTGATTTTTGACTGAGTAAGGCCGAGGGCCTGTATTGTGAGGATACTTTTGGATCGGGCTGCACGCCGCAGCAATGAGATACTGATTTGATATGAGGCCGAGGGCCTAGATTTGATGCCACGAGATGGCTTGATATTGCGCTTGGGCCGTAAGGGGCCCCTCCCGGAGTCTGCACACCCCCAGTGAGCGCCGTCGACGATAAATGGATCGGGCTGCACGCCGCAGCGATATATGGATCGCGCTGCACGCCGCAGCGGTACTGGTACTGTTCTATGTGTTTACTTTATTTCATTTGTCTGCCATAATCTGTTGTCTGTGCTATTTCATGCAATACCTACCTGATTGCCTGGCATTATCTGAAAACTGAGTGTTGTGCCCGAGGGGCGAATTTCTGTGCTTATCTGCACTATTGTTTGCATTCAATTGCGTAACCACTGAAAAAGTTATTTCCAAAAGAGGTTTAAACTGAGCCAAGATGTTTTCTAAGGATTTCACAGCTTCACTGTTTTCTAAAAAGGGTTTTACACTACTCTATACAGCATGACGGTTTGTTTTGCGTGATTTCTTACTGCTCAGTTATTATTTACCTTTATTACTCACTGAGTTGGAGTACTCACTTTACTCCCTGCACCTCGTGTGCAGATGCAGGTATTTATTCACCCGGTAGCGGGTTTTGGCCGATTGGAGGCAGAGCTATAGGAGTTTAGCGAGGTGACTGCCAGCGTTCGCAGCACCGCTTCTCTCTCTATTGTTCATTATTCCTGTTCAGTGTATTTTTAGACCTTGTAGTTGTATTTACACTCTTATAGATGCTCGTGACTTGTGACACCCCGATTAGGGCTGTGTTGGGTTGTACGTCTGCTAATTAATATTATTAAATCATATTTAGACTGCTTATTCATATTTAACTATTTTTTTGAAAAGGCGATATGGGTTAGTAGGCTGGCCTTGTCTTCACGAGAGACGCCATCACGACCAGAGCGGGGATTTGGGTCGTGACAAGTATATGTGACATATTTATTTTCTTCTATATACATATAGTGGCATGTTAATATTTTAGATTAAATTGTATGTAAGGTATATGCTAGCAATATACTTTGAATAATATCAATATAATAATGTATTATGATGTATACATATAAGTTATATATGTGGTATAAATATATATAAATATATATATATATATATATATGACATATTGATGAAATATTTACATTGTAAATTATCACAATATAATATATTTGAAATATATTAAAGATACATTTTGAGTTAAAATAAAATTGTACAGAAAAAAGTTTGAAACTCAAAAAAGAAAAAAATATTGAAATTCTCATTGTGTAGAGGGAATTATTTTTGAGATATTCTGCTTTCAGAATCTTGATATATTTGGGTAAGTGTTATTTATGGAAGAGAAAAAAAAAATTATGGAAGAGTGAGGGAAAAGGAAATGTAGTAAAAAGTGTATTAATGTAGAGGGATCCCTTAGTTAATGGAGTTATCAGAAAGTGCTAAAAAAGTAAAAAAATGTGTTGTTTTTAAAATAAACAAAACCTACTATCATTTATGAGAATAGTTCTTAAAAAGGGATGCCTTTGGTCCTGTGATTTTTACTCTTCACATTGAAGAGGGTTCGTGTGTTTGATTATTTTATCTTGCCATATTTGTGGTGGTTGATATATACGTTTGGGCTTTAATTTATTTGTCTTTTCTTGGTCCAAATAGATTGAAAAAGTTTGACTTGGGTATTTTTCTGCTGCTACCACATCGTGCTCATTACTTGTGCTTGTTATTTCCAAAAGAGTAATACCAAATTATTAGATGGCTTCGTAAAATGAATTAATCTTATATCTTTTTGACTCTGTTTTTACCATTTTTATTCAATAGTCAATACTTTGTCTCTAAGACAAATTTGAGATTTTCTAACATATCATATTTATACCAAATTATATTTATCTGCATATCGTATTTACACCAAATTAAATAATGTCAATTTAACAGTAAATATTAAAATTAAAAAAATCACTTATCAAGTTTAATTGGTATATGCATATACGAAATACACATATCTTGTATTCATTTGTCGCTGGGTATGGCTAAATATATACCAACGTGTAATCCTAATTTGTTGGTAAAGCTTACAAATAAGAAGAATCCCTCCATGTACAACTTTTGATATGGCCAAGTAGATAGTCAGCCCCTCTAAGTTGGCACCAATTTTTATATGAGCACTCCATCTTAGCTATGTTTTATTTTGGCACTTTAACCCCATTCCTTTTGTGTCATTTTAACACAAAAAACTGACTTTTCACATTGGTTTAGTTTCCTGACTGGATAAGCGCGTGAGACTTTATTTTAACGATAATAAAATGCCATAAAGTTACAATTAAACTCCATTTAAATGCCCACCCTCCTCCCCCGTTATTTCTTCCATCTCCTCTTTAAAATAATCCTAATTTACTTTCTGTTTAGCTCTTCATCTCCATGATAACTTCAAAGTCTGGCTTTTTGCAGTTTCTTTCCTTATTCTTTTTTTTCGTTTCTTCATTTAGTAATACCCCTAAGCCAAGCCCAGATCTTCATCCGAACCTTGAATTTTTCAAGTGAACCCATGTCTCCAATTCCAAACGACCAGAAAAACAAAAAGAAAAAGCTTTAATGCATTGCTAAATGGACACTATCAGCAGGGGCGGAGCTAGCCCCCGCTTTCGGGTTCGACCGAACCCAATAGTTTTTGTGCAAATTGTATATTTGTCTTGTGAAATTCATGAAATATGTATAAATTATTAGTTTCAAACCCAGTAACTTAAAAGAACTAGAATCTCGAACCCATAAGCTTGAAATTATGACTCCGTCTCTAACTATGAGAACAAGAACCACAACAATAAACAATGGTTACTCCCAAAAATAGCCTTAACTATCAACTGTACAGCGAAATATGAAGAATTAATTTATGAAAATATGATTTTTGTCCTTATATGATGAAGAATCCTTCAAAAATAGATGGTTTCATCTCCCAAGGCTAGGGACTTAGGGAGTGGGATTAGGACAGAGGACTTTGGGAGTTAGAGAAAATAAGGGATTTTTATTTTAGGGTAATCGATCTGGGTAAATAATTTATAGAACCGAGTATTTGGGTTAAACCCAGTTGACAAGAATAAAAGACAGGTGTTCAAATCTAATTGGATGGTTGTTCACATTAGAAGCAAGTATAAATACGCGCTGCATTTTTATATCGGATAAAAAAAATTGTGTTCAAATGAGACATAAGAAATAGGGTTGGAGTGTCAAAATGGAACAGATAAAGTGCCAAAATAAAAATTGATGTCAAGTTAGAGGGTTGTATATGTATTTGGCCTTTTGATATCAACATCTATTATCCCTTTGACCAATAAAAAGCTTTGATTCATACATGCAGTGATGTACAGACTAAAAACTGCTCATGGTAAAAGGTACTATAATCATTCAGGAGAAGAAATACAAGCCTTGTCTCTGTGTGAGTCTCATCAGGAAAAAAAAAAAAACAGATGTAAAACCAATTGGAACACGAAACGTATTCTCAGGTGCTGCTGAAGAATAATGGATCTCTCCTATAATTAGAGAGCACACTTCACTGAGTTCCCAAAAAAGCTGACCTTGTCCTTTAATTTGCTGCATCAGCTCTTCAAATTCTTCTTCATTTGGTCTTCCCCTTTTTCTAGAAATGTTGTCCATCGAAAATTTGAAACATAAAAATTTACGAGGAAAAAAAGGTACTTACATATCCTATATTCACGTCAAACCACATTAATTTGTTATTGTTGAGTAATAAATCAAGGTAAAATTACACACTATATAAACCATAGTTAAGTGATGTTTACACCAAAAGAGTAGCTATATAATTAATAAATTGAGGTGAAAATGCACAATAATTAATTAAGAATATATCATTAAGTGATAAAAGTGTATGTAGAAGACACTTGCCATGGTATCGTTGGTTTAGTATAAACACGAAATGGTAAGTTTTTTCCAAGAATCTTAGTCGTTGAGCATATAAATAATTTAGGAGAGGCTTATTTACGTTGCGGTCAAGTCCTCTTCACTGCATTTTGTTTATGTACCACAATCATGAGGATTTTACCCCTCCAAAAGCATCAAATGGTACAACATTTTATACCCACTCAAAAGAAATCATATAGAAACAGATTTTATTGGTAACATTAAAAAAAAGACGAAGAAGAAGAAAAGGAAATTAACATGAAACTGGAATAAGTTAATTTGTTCTTCTCTTTTAAAAGAAAGAAAGATACAAGGAAGGAAAGCTCTATAAATACCGGGATCACCAATTAATGCATGGTACTAAATAGTTAGTTGCATATCAAAGTTATCAGGTGTACTGTGCCTTAAAATTGATTAAATACTCCAGATTCTCAATTAATTTGATTGAATTACTTGCATAGTTGGTCCATTTATCTACATTAATCCTAACGCAGGGATCACACGTTTTTTGAGTTGAGAATAAAAAATGAAGTAAGTAGGGAGTATTATTGGTAGGAAGAGAAGACAAGAGAATATCTTGAATACCAAAAAGCTTGAAAAGATTTCCAAAATCATGAATTGCTTCAAAGAAATAAGGGGGGGTTGGGGTCCCTCATTTCATATTCTAAATGGATCTCTCTCTATGTTATGTATCACTAGGTGTCGGCCAACGGTGAACACACGAGAGAAAGAAGAAAAATAGGAAATACCAATTAATTTATCCATATATATATATATATGATTGTTAAAACTCTACCATTACACTGTTCATTAATCCAATCTAATTTTGAACTTTAAAGTATCTTTTTCAAGAAGGACGTTGTAAATACCAATCCTAGTCAGAATCGGAGTCTAGTACTATATATAAGTTTTGCTTGTGCTGACCAAGCAAAGGGTTGGTGGATTAGTAAGAGAGAGTGGATTAGAGTGATGACACATATGCAGTGCATTGAATTGATAAACATATACTCCGTATAAAGGATCCAGTTAATGTGGGCAAACTAAAGCCAAAAGGATCATGACTAGAATATAATATGCAAAGGGGAAACAAATGCAAGAAATAAACTAGCTAGCTTATATTTGTGGGGAGAAATGAAGTAAACCACGTAAGATATGGGAGTTATTTTATTCACAACTGTACATGCGAATTTGGTGGTCTTCATATTGCCCTGGTCGCCCCCCACGTACCTCATATACTTATCATATTGCCTCTTTCAAAAGAATTATATTATTTCACTCAAATTATATATCTAAGAGATTGCAATAGGTTGAGTGTCACCTAAGTACGTAATGATCCGTCACACAAATTAAAATACACCTGTGGGTACAGATTTCGGTATATATATATATATATATATATATATATATATATATATATATATATATATATATATATATATATATATATATATATATATATGGGATGCGTTATCGTGAATATTGGGACAGTGACAGCTTAATTTTACAAACATTAATGTATGACTTTTGCTGAAAATGGGGAACCAGTCAAACGTCGTCTACTTCGGATGTCATCCCTTTCTTTATATCTATTTAATTTCTTTGTAGCCAATGCCCGTTGCCATAACGACTTCGTTTTGGTTTCCTGTATAGTAATATATGTAAAATCGACTTATTAACTATATTTATTTTAGCATGACACTATATAGTATTTTTAGATTATATATGTTAATTTTTATTATGGCTTATTGACTAGCAATATTTGTTTTATGCAATTGTATTATCTTCGTTATTGAATGTTTTAGTATAATGCTATGACTTATCTCATAATATTGTACTATTTTCTTGAAAAATACTTTATATTGTTATATTTTACTAGGACTAAAGAAATATTTGGCGCACAAGTTACATATTTTGTGCTATGAAGACTTTATCGGGAAAAATCCGAAAACCCGAGAAAAATCGAGATTGAAAAATCCGACTTTGTTGATTTGATTTGATTTGATTATAGATTTAAAAATTCAACGGTATTGATTTGGTTTAATAATTAAAAAATCCATACAAATCCGACCTATGTACCCCCCTTCGTCGTTCTACAAGAAGAACAATGGCCACATATGGAATACGTCCTACTGCTGTCTTGTTTATCCACTATATATAGGTACGATGCGTGGTTAACGTGAGTATATTGTTGAAAATAAAATTAAATAAATATAAGTGTACTCTTTAAAAGTTTAAATTATTAAATAAGAATAGTCACACAAGTTTACATAGCATCAAATAAGAAAGAGATATTAGATTTAAGTCAAACACGCGCGTGAGGAACGTATTAATGAAAACATAATTAAGCAGTATAATTTAAACTTTTAAATAAAGTAGCCATGCAATTCAACAATTATGACTAATTTAGACGCAACACAACTCAGATACCTTCTTCTGTTTAAAGCAAAGTTTACTTGACATTGTACGTTATACAGGGAAAAGGGTTAAACTTTTCTTGTACTATTTGAAGTTGAACAAAGTTTTCTTTCATTAAAGTATAACATTACTCTTGCCATAAGGAAAAAAATTATATTTTTGTCCTTGGCCCTTAACGGAGTTCCAACCTGAAAGTAATTTTAGAATATAGTCAAAAGTTAAGGGGTTGTTTACCCGTAAAACGGTACAGTTGAATTTATATGTGATTTATAAACAAGTGAATCGATTCAATCCCAAAATGATAAATAAATTGAACAAGAATGTAAAACTTAGCATTGAAATCAAGATAAGATAGCAGAAATCCTGATTTTGGGAGCAGAGCTTCCAGACGCAGCAATAACAATTTTAATAAGCAAGAAGATAAAATATTATTGAACTTTGAACAGAGTATAGTATATGCTTGTCAGAAAATCATGTCCCCTACAATGGTTGTTGAGATTGCACCTAGGGAACAAGGTCCTAGGATCAAGCTCATTTTAAATGACAATTAAGATGGTCATTGAAGAATGTGTAGCGGTAGGCAGTGAATGCCATATTCTATGTAATGGACTATGTACTTAATGCTATATGATATTCTCCATTAAATACTACCGGGTAGCAGGTATTTATTTCGCCTTACCATTCTTTTCGGGAACCAACGAGATCGTTGCCTTCTGTCTTCGGTTCCACGTGTCGCTTCATCATGCGAACATTTAATGTGAACATATTTTACCCTATACATATAGTCCCCCTGCTTTCCGGGAACTTGGTAAAGATACCTTTCTTAGCGGAAAATTCTTTGACTACCTCTCAAAAGTTTCTGACGGTTAATTAGATGCACGTCTCTTCACATTTAATGCCCCAAACACGCGTCATCCCATGATTCAGCAACACTTTCGCTGGTTCTTGAGATAATTATAGTCACGTTTTTAGCCGCCTATTCTTTTACTTATACGCATCAATCTCCTCCTTCTGCACTTCATAATTTTTCAAACTCTCCTTACTCAACTCGCACTTATTTTCAACTTCTTTTAATCTTCTTAAATAAAAATAAAACCTTACCTTCTTCTGGCAACTAAGGCCTCTTCTTCCAAAATCTCCGGTTCTTCAAAGAACAAGGAAAACAATGATGATGTTGTTCCTCCTACGGTGAGCGCTATTATTCCTAGAAAGCTCATTACAACTAAGGACTTCGAATAGAACTTCCCATCTGCTAACTCCAGCACGTGGGTTGTTGGCGTATATCCTTCTTCCATCTTCCCTTCTAGCACTCCTGCTGTGAAGGAAGAATGTTGTTGTCAGGATTTGAACATCATTGCTCCTGACCTAGCGGAGCGGGTAACCTTCTCCAAGAAGGGTTTTTTGTACGTTTACACGTACCCTTCACTTTGTGCCCGTTTTCGTTGAGTAGGGGCTTGACTCTGTTATCTTGGAGTTTTGCTTCCGCTACCAAGTCTGTTTAGCACAGGTGAGCCCTTCTGTGTGGTGGACGGTAGCATGTCTTCGGCGGCTATGCCAAGAGACGGGAGAAGAGCTTTCCTTGGCTCGGCTGATGAACCTTTATTCCCCCAAGATTTTTAGTGGGGGAATGATGAACTTCAGCAAACGTGGTCACCATGATTTTCTCACCAGCATGGATGTTGACAATGACTGTGGGTTGATGGAGCGATTCGTTGTGGTTTCCACCAGGGACATCATCCCGGCCACGGCTCCATCCTTTCCTGAATCTTGGAATCGTACACGTAAGTTCGATATCTACCCTTTTCTATGATTAAGAATTGTTCACGCCATTTCTAACTCTTCTCTTTTTGTTGTCCTAGCTACTCGGTGGACATCTCCAAGGGTCGAGGTCTTGGACCAGTGGGTTTCGAAGATTCTGGATATACCACGCCCGATACCTGCCGATGGAAAGCATTGGCCCTCAAATACGGGTGGAAGGCCAAAAATCATGGTAAGCTGATTTCCGAACTAACCTCATTTTTATCTTTCGTGAAAGAATTTTTGGCTAACTTCTTTTTCTGCTGCATTCAGGTCTAACACAGGGCTCCATTCCGTCCCCGAGGAGCGAGCCAGGTTGTTATAGGAGGCCTTTGTTCGCACGAGTGTCGTCAAACCTGCTTTCGATGCAAGTGCTTCCTCTCAGAGTCCACGGCCATAGAACAAGCAACAAAAAAAGCGACGCTCCTCTTCAACCGGGGGCAAAAATAAGAGGCGAAGAGTGCCTCGACCGAGCCAGTTGTAGAAATTATGGTGAAAGGATTTTTGGCTAACTTCTTTTTCTGCTGTATTCAAGTCTACCACAAGGCTCTATTCCGTCCCCGAGGAGCGAGCGAGGCTATTATAGGAGGCCTTTTCTCGCACGAGTGTCATCAAACCTGCTTCCGGTGCAAGTGCTTCCTCTCAGAGTCCACTGCCATAGAACAAGCAACAAAAAAAGCGACGCACCTCTTCAACCGGGGGCAAAAATAAGAAGGCGAAGAGTGCCTCGACCGAGCCAGTCGCAGAAATTATGGTGATCGATGATGATGGAGAAGCTAGTGATGATGGGGTTTCTCTACATAGAAGCCGACGACCTTCATCAGCTCAATAGGATGCTCAACCTATCGAGTTAGTTACACCGATCGAGGACGACATCCAAGCCCTCTGGGATGAATGTGATATAGTGGAGGATGCCAACTCTCGTTTTTGAGTCCCAATCGATGTTCCTGGTACCGTGAGTCTAGGTACCGGGTCTCTCCCATCTTCGGTTGATGAGCAACCAACAATCAGCACTGCTTTTGCCGCAGGTGCTTCTCAACCTACAACTCCATCAACTTCACCTCCTTCTTCGCCAACTCTGCCTTCTCCTTCTGCTATGGCTATGTCATCTCCACCGATCGGAGACACCTGAGAGGAAGATGTCCCTCCTCTCCAGTCCCCAGTCCATGGGAATTTGGGGCATAATTATTTGCCCCCTATGAAGATCCTTAGATGAGGAAGAGCGTTTCCCTCTCGATCTCTACCAGGTGTCATATGTTGTCCTGACCGATGGAACTTGCTAATTACCTGAAGCCTCTGGCTTCAGAGAACGACAAGAATAAGATACATTTCCTCTCGGGAGAATGTATGATAAACAACTCCATGCACCACGCAGCAGCGGTACGATGTTTGCTCTCTCTACTGTTTCTTCTAGCTTTGCTATGACAGGATTATTGAAAAGTTGAACTTTTGCTTTGTAAACCAACTTCCTTGCTTCCGAGGGACTTCAGAAGTTGATACTCGATAAAGAAAAACTTACATCCGAGCAGGATCAGCTGTTGGCCGAGCGGGATCAACTTACCGCGCGCCTTCCGGTGTTAGAAGGGAAGGCCCCGAAGCAATGATCTGGAGGATCGGTTGCGGCTCAACGAACAGGAAGTATAGCCCTCGGCCAGGAAGCCTCGCAATTAAGTGCACAATTCCAAGAAGCCAAGGCTAAATGGTCTGAGGTTCAGAATATTGTTCTTGCCGATGTCGATCGCGAGGCTGCCTCTATTGAAAGATTGAATAATTTGGAGGCAGCCTTGAACTCTAAAATTGAAGAAGTTGCTGCTGCTGAGGAGAAGTATGCATGGTTGGAAGAGAAGCATAAGAGAGTCATGGAGCACAATAAAGTTTTTAACTCTACTGTTTGTGACCTTGATGTCAACCTCCGAGCCGCTAGATCTGAGCGGGATAACCTTTCGACCGAGCTTGACCGTCTTAAGGAAGAACTTCAGCGCCGAGCGGATTCCCTCATTGTTGAAAAGACATATTCTATGTACAGCATGAGGAGAAAAACCTTGGAAGAGGCCAAAGTGGGCATCATTGACTTTGATGTCGAAATTGCCATGGCCAGTGAGCTGGAGTCAACTGCCTAAAGGGGCCTTCTGATCCAACCTGATGCGACTGATTCCTCTAGTTTTGAGTTATCAAGAACTGAAGAAGAACTTGAAGGGGATAATGTTGAAGGCCAAGATGGTGAAGGCCAAGATCTTGGGTCGGCGACAGATCCGCCTCCTTCTCCTGGGGTGCAGATACTTCTTTTCCTCCGAATTCCGGGGGTGCAGTAGTTTAGCTTTTGCTTTCTTTTCACTTTGCTTCTCTTTTTCTTTTTCTTTTGCTTGTGCTTCTTGGCAAGCTTATTTTAAATAGAAGTGTTTAAGTATTGAGCGAGTTTTTCTCTTTGCGTACTTTACATTTAAATATTGCGCAAATTTTACTTTTTGCGTCGAGTTAAGCGAGGCTTCGGGTGTATTTTTCCCCGAAAGCACTTGGATGCCGAGCATAAACTCTTCCGGAATCATCCCTTTACCATGAGTGTTTATGGTGCTCTTGAAGAGGACGTCTCCTGTTCATTACGACACTAGCATTTGAAGTACTTGTTTAGCATTCAAATAATAAGATTAATTCATCATTCGGACAAGAAACAAGATAAAGATAGAAGGACTTTACTTTATTCCTTCTATTTTCAAAAGTACATAAGCGTTCGTTGTGCTGAAAAGTAATTGCCATTACTTGTGGCTAACTTGTACAACTTGTTTCTACGGGCTGGCTATGCAGTCTCCGGTACCGGTAATACAACTATATTCCCAATTTTCGTAGTCCCGATCGATGTGGCAGTCAGGTAGCCGTATTCTTATATCATTCCCCCCCCCCACCCCACCCCACCCCACCCCAGTGTTCGAATGCGAAGAATGCGAATTTGAATACTGGAAGTCTTGATCCTTTGAAGGTTCCATTGGTGAATGGTTAGATAATCTTTAGTTCGATAGCAATCTTCACTTCCCCTTAGGAACTTTTTCTATCGAACCAAAGATTATCTAACAATCCCCCAGTGGCTTACACTCTTGAACGGTCGGGTAACCTTTGGCTCGATAGCAAACTTTACTTCCCAATAGGAACTTTGCTACCGAGCAAAAGACTATCTAACCGCTCCATAGTGGCTCGTTGCTTTCTTGTTGAAGCTTCCTTCGTAGTATGTTTTCCATTGCTGCCTCCTTAAAAACCTTGATAGAGAAACCCAATTAGGACAAAAACTGGACGAAGGAAAAAAGAGTGTAGCACATACTTTCAGTATAGGTGATGCTCGTCAACGATAGTACCTTTTGAGGTGTGCCACATTCCAGTTGCTCAGAAACTCCATCTTGATCTTCCAATTCATATGACCCTTTCCCGATGATAGCTGGAACCTGGTAGGGTCCTTCCCACGTTGGACCCAGTTTCCCTACATTGAGCTCCCGGGTGTTCTGAGTTACTTTCTTTAAAACCAAGTCTCATACTTTGAAATAGCGGATGTTGGCTCTTCGATTTTAATATCTTTCCATTCTCTGTTTTTGGGTCGCCATCCCTGTGTTCGTCGAGCAACTCTAATTTGACCAACATTGCTTCATTGTTTGTTTCTTCGTCCGCCCAGAAATATCAAGGTAGGCTTCCCTACTTCCATCGGGATCAAAGCTTCCGCATCGTACACAAGAGAGAAAGAAGTCTCCCCCATGCTTGATTTGGCTATTGTTCGATACGCCCGCAATACTCCTGTTAGTTCTTCGGGCCATTTGCCTTTAGCTGCATCCCATCTCTTTTTGAGATTTTGGATTTAAACCTTGTTTGTTGATTCTGCTTGACCGTTTGCACTCGGGTGATAAGGTGATGATGTGATCCTTTTGATTTTCAGGTCTTCAAGGAATTTTGTGACCTTTGAGCCTATAAATTCTGGCTCGTTGTTGCAGGCTATTTATTTGGGTATCCTGAATTTGTAAATAATATTCTCCCACAAGAAATCTACCACTTTGCGCTCGCTTATTTTCTAGTAAGGATCTGCTTCTACACACTTAGAAAAATAGTCAGTTAAAATAAAAAAAAATCTTAGCTTACGGGGTGCCGGTGGCAGTGTACTGACTACGTCCGTTCCCCACTTCATGAATGGCCAAGGCAACAAAACCGTGTGTAATAGTTCTGCCAGTTGATGTACCAACGGTGCGTGGCATTGACACTTATCGCATTTCTGAACATAAGTCTTGGCGTCTTGTTCCATGTGGGGCCAGTAGTATCCCACCCTAATTAATTTTAACACTAAGGAATCTGCGCTTAGGTGATTCTCGCAGATCCTTTCGTGAACTTCTCTCATGACATAGTTAGCTTCGGAAGCTCCACATCGGTCCAACGGGCCTTGGAAAGATCTTTTATACAATTAACCCCCCTTGAAGTTGCATCAAGCTACTTTAGTGCGTAGCGCCCGAGATGCATTGGGATCTTCAGGCAGTTTTCCATGCTCAAGATAGTCAATGATCTCATTTCTCCAGTCCCAGACCAAATTGGTTGTGTTTACTTCGTAATATCCATTTGTGTCCAATACTAAATGCATAAGTTGCACGACCGTACCGGAGTCTGATCCTTCATTTCCATAGATGACCCAAGATTGGCTAGTGTGTCTGCCTCCGCGTTTTCTTCCCTCGGAATGTGGGTTATTGACCATTCCATGAACAGTGCGAGCAGAGTCTGGATTTTCACTACATATTGTTGCATGTGTTCCTTTTTGGCTTCATGATCTCGTAGACCTAATTTACTACCAATTGGGAGTCGCATTTGATTTCTATGACCTCGGAGTCCAATCCCCAGGCCAGGTCGAGTCCTGCAATCAAAGCTTCATACCCTGCTTCATTATTAGTTAGGCGAACAGTCCTTATGGCCTGCCTTATGGTTTCTCCCGGTGCGTGACTAACACTACGCCGAGCCCAGACCCTTTCACATTGGAAGCTCCATCCGTGAACAAAGTCCAAACTCTTGATGACGATTCTAACACCATTACTGCTTCCTTGGTAGCCAAAGGTAACAGTCCCGGACTGAAATCAACCACAAAGTCGGCCCAAAACTTGTGACTTAATCGCAGTTTTAGGTTTATACTCTATGTCAAAATCACTTATTTTGACTGCCCACTTGGCCAGCCTACCTGAAAGTTTAGGTTTATAAAGTATATTACGTAGGGGAAAGGTGGTCACCACGGCTATCGGATAACATTGTAAATAAGGCCTAAGTTTTCGAGCGGCGACTACGAGAGCTAAGGCAAATATTTTAAAATGTGGGTAGTGAGTTTTTGCCCCTTTATAATTTTACTAACATAATAGATAGGATATTGCGTACCTTCGTCCTCACGGACTAAAACGGCACTTACCTCTACCTCCAAAACCGCTAAGTAGATCAGCAGTTGTTCGCCTTCCTTCAGTTTTGACAGTAATGGAGGACTCGACAAATACCTTTTCAAATCCTGCTGACATTCCGGAGTCCATTCAAAGTTGTTCTTCTTCTTGAGGAGTGAAAAGAAGTGATGGCATTTTTCCGAAGACCGAGAAATGAACCTGCTCAAAGCGGCCATTCTTCCTGTCAACCTTTGTACCTCTTTTACGCTTGACCACTGGTCCGGGATATCTTCGATGGCTTTTATTTTATCGAGATTGACTTCGATCCCTCTTTGCGACATCGGAATCCCAAGAACTTGCCGGAGCTGACTCCGAATGCACACTTCTCGGGGCTAAGCTTCATGTTGTTCTTTCTTAGGATGTCAAATATTTCTTGCAGGTGCTTAAGATGATCACCTGCGTTCAAAGGCTTAACCAGCATATCATCTATGTAAACTTCTATGGTTTTCCCTATTTGCTTCTCGAACATTTTTTTTACGAGTCATTGATAAGTAGCTCCGGCGTTCTTTATCCTGAAAGGTGTCACGACCCAATTTCCAACCCGGTCGTGATGGTGCCTCTCGTGAAGACAAGGCCAGCCAACTAACCCAAATCGTCTCTTTAACAATTATTAAACATAAATGAATAGATAAATACAACTTAATGGCATTAATAACCGATATTTACTACCCAACACAGCCCGACCGGGGTGTCACAAGTCACGAGCATCTAAAGAAATCTGAACAAAACTACAGGGCCAATGATATACAAAATAAGATTTAGAATCAAAAGATGATGTCCGGTGCCGCGAACACCGGCGGTCACCTTGCTCAGTT
This sequence comes from Nicotiana attenuata, assembly GCF_001879085.1. NCBI lineage: Eukaryota > Viridiplantae > Streptophyta > Magnoliopsida > Solanales > Solanaceae > Nicotiana > Nicotiana attenuata. Next base: position 135,344 of record NW_017671255.1, on the reverse strand, counting down.
ACGATAGCAAAATCCTCAATCAGCTCAACCCGCTACCGGGAAACAATTTCCTGCAACTGCACGCGAGGAGCAGGGAGTAAAGTGAGTACTCCAACTCAGTGAGTAATGAGAGTAAATAATAACTGAGCAGCAATAAATCACATAAGGCACTCCATCATGCTATACAGAACAGTGCAACCCTTTGAGAAAACAGTAAAACCGTGAAATCCTTTAGAAACTACTTGGGCTCAGTTAAAACCTTTTTTGAAAATATCTTTTTCAACAGTTAAGCAAATGAATGCGAAACAGATAGTGCAAGTGAGCACATAAGTCAGCCCCTCGGGCACAGCACTCCACTAATAAGTAACACCAGGGTATCTGGTAAACAGTGCAAGAAGTAGCATAGTTGCCAATGAAATGAGAGTGTTGAATGTCATGCCACGTAGTACAACAAGAACCAATGCATGAATGCAATGCAATGCATATGACCGCTGCGGAGCGCAGCCCGATCCATTTGGGTACCCACGCTCACTGTGGGGGTTCAGACTCCGGAGGGGCTCCTACAGCCCAAGCGCAATATCAATGTAACACCGCTGCGGCGTGCAGCCCGAGCCATCCATATTTTCCGACATCACCATAACACTACTACGGCGTTCAGCTCGATCCATGCTCAGTCCAGAAATGCACATAAGCCACTTGGGCACTATTAAAATCATAGTTCTCAGTTCAAAACGTCAATAAAATGTTGTTTAAGTTTTCAAATCTTAGAAAAATAGCTGAGTTTGCAAAACGGTATTAAAACCCTGGACCGAGATCAAATAATATGCAAATTAACGCGAAAACAGTGATATCAATCCCTGAAGGATTCACATAGTTGGCACGAATCCCAAACATGGCAATCAGCCCAAATTATGATGATAACAAGTAGTTTCAGTCAAATACGCGGTAAAAATCAACAATCGGGACGGACCAAGTCACAATCCCCAATGGTGCTCCACCCCACGCTCATATTCGGCGTGCAAGTCACCTCAATACAGCACTATGATGTGCAAATCTGGGGTTTCAAACCCTCAGGATATCATTTACAAGTATTACTCACCTCGAACCGGTGAAATCTCTAGCCCGCGACACCTTTGCCCCTCAAACCGGCCTCCACGCGCGTCGTATCTAACCAAAATCAGAGCGAATACATCACAATATGCTAAGGGAACAATACCCAATCGAAAACAATCGAGAAATAGCAAAAATCTCGAAACTAGCAAAACCCGAGCCCCGGGCTCGCTTCTCGAAAAATTACAAAACTCACATTACCGGATTCCTCGTCTCGCCACGAGTTCATACATACCAAGAACTCCCGAATCCGAGCTCAAATGACCTATCAAATCCCAATTTGAAGTATCGAAAACTCAAGCCCTAGCTTTACCCCTTTTTGAAAGAATTTCAACCAATTTCCATGTTAAATCTATCGTAAATCTCGTGTAATTAGGCCAAGGAACTTACCTCCAATCAATCCTCCTTGAATCCTTCTTCAATTTGTCTCAAAGAGCTCTCAAAATACTCAACAATGGTGGAAAAATGACTAAAACTCGCGGATGAAATGTTTATAAACTCACTGCCCAGCTCCTGCATTTCCTTCTACGCGATCGCGACCTAGGCCCCGCGATCGCGTAACACAAAAATCCAGCTTCTCAAAATAACTCTACGCAAACGCGATTAGAGCCCTGCGAACGCGATGCACTACCAACTAATACTACGCGATCGCGAACCTCTCACACGCGAACGCGATGGCTGACCCACTTCCCCTACGCGATCGCGTGACCACTGATGCGAACGCACAGGCCAAATTTCCTTGCCCTCAGATTTACTCTACGCGTTCGCTACTCACCCCACGCAAACGCGATGAACAATATTTTTCTGCAACACCAACAGCTGAAACCTGCAATCTCAAGTCCAAAAATGGTCCGATTGACCCTCCGAAACCACCCCGAGGCCCCCGGAACCTCAACCAAAAGCACCAACATGTCTTAAAACATTGTCCAAACTTGTTCTAATCATCACAACACATCAAACAACACTAAAATCATCAATTCTCATCCGATTCAAGCCTAAGTTCTTTAAAAACTTCCGAAACACGCATTCGATCAAAAACCCAACCAAACAACGTCCGAATGACCTGAAATTTTGCACACACATCACAAATCACATATCGAAGCTACAGCAACTCTCGGAATTCCATTCCGACCCTCGGATCAAAATCTCACCTATCAACCGAAATTCGCCAAAATACTAACTTCGCCAATTCAAGCCTAATTCTACACCGGACCTCCAAAATCAATTCCGATCGCACTCCTAAGTCACAAATCACCTCCCGAAGCTAACTGAATCACCGAAAATCACATCCGAGCCCTATAACTCATTAGTCAACATTCGGTTGACTTTTCCAAAACAAGCCTTCCTTAAAGAGACTAAGTGTCTCATTTCTTATCAAAACCTATCCGAAACAACTCCAACACACCACATACCGATAACGAAACATGAAGAAGCAATAAACGGGGAAAACGAAGAAGTAACACATGAGACGACGGGTCGGGTCGTCACATCCTCCCCAACTTAAACAAACGCTCGTCCTCGAGCGCACCCAGAGTTGTCCTAGAAGCCAACCAATAGCTGAATGACCTTACCAAGCATATACCCGGGATGATCCCACGTCATCCTATCTCACATAGGTCCGATAACACAATATAGCTGAAATTTCACAGTCTATCTAAACCATCAACCGTAGAACCACATTGCACTTTCAGAAATCATACACAAGATCAGAACCTCACATCTATACCCAGAATAAGCCTGAACCAGCCGTAATAACCCATACCTGCAACCTCGGGTGAAATCATACGATATACCACATAATCCAAACACTCGAAACGATGGCCTCTATTCACAGCAGTTGCCCACAATAACCAAATACCGATAGAAAACCTCTTATTAGCTAAAGACTTATTCCATCACTTTCATATACTGCCAACGATAAATAAAACACGCGATAAACCGTAACCATTCCTCAGATCACCCATACATGAAGCCACTCCCATTTTGACTAGTACCACAACAGATTCCCGGGCCGAACCTCGATATTAACCCTCTAGCAAGCTGAAACTACATCTGCTTGCATTCATTAATGACTCCAACGATCACTTCGAATTCAACACACCACCCTGGTGATACGACACCTCAATACAGGCCTAAGCCACAACTTGCATAATGCACGCACCATTAAGGAACAGTTTGAACATACTCAAATCAGAACAAATGACTCAAACGGAAGAGTTGTACCTCAAGCTCATCAATACCGTTACAACACAAAGCTGAGACCCCGTCTCACATCATAGAAATAGAGTACCTGAATCTTCCTCGGAAGGTCATAACTTCACGTGGCCTCGCCACAACGAGCGATCCTATCCAAACACTGTTACACATGGAACACCTCAAGTCACTATTCTCAAAATAGACAGCCACGCACAAATTGATGTCTGAAACCAAGCAATCCATTACACCCTCGGTGAAACAAATAACACACGACATGCAACCCGATAGGCCATAACCAATACTCCATACACCGAGCAACACTCAATTACTCTTCCCGCTCGACTTCCTTTTTAATCCTCAATAGAACCGCACCACATGTGCCCATATCCAACAAATCATAACGTCTCACAGCACAAAAAAGTAACTCACAGATCTCCTAAGATCACTAACAAGCTCAATAACAATTGAATCAACCTATCCCTCAACAATACAACTCGGGGCCAACCAAGCTAACTCAAGCTAAATACGTAGCCACATCGGCCTGCCAACGAACTCAATATCAAGAAGCCTGAAGCTTCTCCTTCCACTATTATAACTCCTGCCGGAGTCGTACGATACGGTGCCCGGCACCAAATAAATACCGCAATCCACAATCGCGCCCGGCAACATGCCCGGCCATAAGAAACGCACCCGAAAAAGCCTCTCAATACCGGAACTGAATCAATGACAGAAATCTTTGCACTGACATCCGCCACGAAGGCCCAATTAAGAAAAGCAATCCTTCCCAGCCGTCCGCTGGTCTTTGGAATACAAACCACTCTGCTAGAACATGATCCGATGAACCTAGCCACGCAACCTGTGGTATTTTCCGACATAGCCCATAGCACAATAGTCTAGAATAACCCAACACCGAGACAACCAGTCTATACCCCAATCTCATATCCAAAATCTAATACACCAAGCTAAGAAAGATCCACTCGGGCCTCCAAATCCCAATGGTCGCTAAACGGTGCCAATACACGATTTACAACCACTGCATAGCCTGAACACGAGAACTCCCAGTCTCCAACTCCATATAGCACACGAATCACTATACCTG